>NC_091928.1:30322387-30422387 GCF_041260155.1 Ptychodera flava
TTTGGTATTTTGATTTTGAGGGTCGATATATGTGTCGCCGTCTTCATATGAGATTATACCTTACGGTCATTCTAACATCCCCCATCATCTTGGCAACGGTATAATGCAAATATAATGCAAGTATCTGGTCCCTTGGTTTTTTTGGTTCACAGTGTCGACAGAAATCGTGGGTCGAGTATCTTCTTGACGGAGCCAAGACTTCCATTTCATGAAAGGAAACATACATAATTATAATAATCGGCATTGGGACATATCACACCGTTAAAATTAAGACTCGCATGCAGCTCTCACTTCACATGCGCAGGTTAAAAACAGATTCAACATTTTCAACTAGTGAGAGCCTTAGTTTTTTCTCAACACGATTGGAACTAATTTGGGATAATTGGATGGTGAAGTAATGTCGATTTGATCTACAAATGTAATCTCATCTGCTTTTCTTCTTACATTACACACTTGTTTTATGTAATTTGCAATACTGCAACATTCAGCTGTACGGCACCTAACACTTTTGAGAAATTTGAAAAATATGTAAATCCAATTATCCCAAATTAGTTCCAATCGTGTTTCTTAGATTCCATGTATTTGAGCTCTTGCATGTTAACCTGGTGTTCTGGACCCGTATGCATTCATAAACAGCCTGTTTGAGCATTTTAGTCATTCAACCTTGATCTATCTGTGACTTTTTGACATTGTCGGTTCAATTGATCAAAAGTACCAAATATTAGCATGTCATGAAAATCTACCTCTGAAGTGTGCATCACATAGTACAAAAACTTGTGACAGTTATAGAAGTTTGTAGAAATTTAACTTGTGAATCGTTTTTAGATTTTCATTGTCCATTAGTCCGCATGTAAGCTTATATGCGGGCATTTAAGGGAAAATCGATTTGCGCCAAACTGCGATGTCCACTCTTTGAGAATTTCGGAGGACCCGTATAATATGTGCATATCTAAATATCAGTCGTGAGAATTCATGATGAAGCTTTACCGCAGATGTGTCGTAACAAACCGATCTTTGCAACACATTTTTGTAAAATTGTGAACACGCAATAGTTACTGAACTGAGAATGTCGTGACTTTGTAAGCTTACGGTGAGTCTGGTCGTTATGTTTACGTGTACTGCTACCCATCGTTAAAAAAGGCAATAAATTTCACGACGAAATTCGGTCGTTTAGTCCTTGTATCATGAGGGTAAAACCCAATTCGGGGAATCTCTCCTCAAAGAATCGTCAGCTGCAGGAGGAAATGAAAAATACAACGTTGGATCGGTCGAGGGGATGGGGGTGGGGGACCGAATCCGTGACAAATAACACTTTCTGCGCGCATGGAGCTAAAAAAAGGACCTCCATGGTGCCCGGTATCTTTATCGGCTAACTTAATGGATAAGGCTGCGTTCACAAATAACGATTGGGGGGGGGGGGGGCTGGAGGAATCTCGATTGAAATCTTATTTTTTTTCAGACCCCCCCTTAGTACCCTAAAAAAATTTCAAATGCCCCCCTCTATATGGTCACTTTTTTTCAAGTCCCCCCCCCCCCCCCCAACTATCACAGGCCCGCATATTTGTAAAGGATGTGAGCGCAGAAAAAATAAACATATCCATGTATTGCGCCGTTCTGCTCACAGGTGTTCAACACTACCTGTATTAGCACTTTGTATAGTCATATTCCCAAGGCAAGTTCTTTAAATGCATCAGTTAATTTTTAGATTTATTGGTCTAAAAGCCAACTTGGTTAATCCAACTCTGGCCAGGTCAATTGCTCCTGTTGAAGAGCACACAAAATGCAATCATGGAGAGTAGGAAAATTGTGAATTCTGGCTAATTGCCGTATTGCACAGTGACCTACCAAAAAATTGTTTCAAAACTACAAGACCTATATGAATTAGATGCTACTCAAAATTGACAATACCGGAAGGTTAAAATATTCCATCAAATAAATGTTTTAATCTCTGAAATTTTGGGTGTGATAATTGCAAATTTGGTTAAAAAATAAATAATTCCATTTGGTCACATATTTTTTCTTTTAGTCTTTACTATTCAAAGTTTTACTTCTGTATCATTTTATAATAAGAGTGTGAAAATTTAGAAAATCAAGCATGGTGACCCCATCTTTTTTCTTTAATATTTGATTGTTCTCATAAGCCAGATTTCAAACATTTCTAAGTTTTCTTCCATGTGTTGCTCTCTGGCCTGATCTTGTGTACAAGTGAGTTTCACTGTCATGAGTGTCATTTGACCAAAACTCTTCTTCAACTACCATGTACATCAGAGTCAGAGCTGTCTCTGTCACTGTTCAGGTATGCAGTGACAGTGACACTGCAGTAGCAGGGTAGTATCTGATAGTGACACTACCCGTAGGCAGTAGCTGTATTAACTTTGATAATTTTGGCAATATTTTTGTTCAGTTTTACAACTGCATTCTTGTTCTACTCTTACAGCATGTTGAATTGTCCAGTATTCAGCTTGCTATCACAGCCTATGTATGTGTACCATGCATTTGTATCACTGACAACTGACTGTCAGTCTGGACTCCAATTAAATTATCACCAAATACATATTTATATTTATATATACAGGCTTTGTCGACAAACTAAATATTGTGTGTTTGAGCATGCTGTAGGGAGATAGCAAGAAACTGTAGTTGTTATATTGCATCTATAGAAATATTGCAGAAATCATTAACAGTTGCAGCTTCTGCCCTGTTACGAGGCTCAAGTTTGCTTTTTACGACAAATCACACGTTTAGATTTTTTCGAGATAAAAGTCATGAAATGTGACAAATGGTTCTAGATTTTGTTAAATTATTACTAACATTACAACATTTTGATGACATAAAAAATGGTATTCATTTTCATTGATATACCTACAAAACTTGGAATTGGAAAATGTAAAACTCAAAAGGGACCCAAAATTTTCAAGTCCCCCCCCCATACAGGTAGAGCAAAATTTTCAAGTCCCCCTCCACTACCCAAAAATTTTCGAATCCCCCTGAATTCCTCCAGCCCCCCCCCCCCGCCCTAACCGTTTTTTTGTGAACACAGCCTAAATGTAAGTTGTGGGTATTCCTGAGAACGACACGTCAACCCCTCTCGTGCAATATAACAGCAAACTGAACAGGAAAATAAGAAATTAGTCCTACATCTTTGAAACGCAGGGAAACTCATTTTACGGGGGATGAAATAGGCCTAAGGGAGAGATTTGTGAGTTTTACTATAGCACGCGTATGGGTACGGTTCTACATGGGGGGGGGGGGGGGGGTAAATTGTGCACAAGACGGTTCGAGGTGGAGTCATATTTGTGTATAGAACTCAGCAATAATATGACAACATCAAACGAATGTTTATGACATCACCGAAACAAAACATGGTAAGCATACGTTTTACGAGTTTTCTGATAGAATAATAGTCTACGTACAATGCAATTTGCAAAGGGGTTCCTACACAACAGCGCGGGCCGCATGGTAAACAAGAAGCGAACGATACAAATGCTAGCTTTTACCATAACTATAATAGGACAATATCATTGGTGTCGATCACTGTATTGATGACCAGAAAAAAAATGATGTATACCACAATTATACTATTAAATAATAGGATCTGGGTTCAATCTTGGCAGTTCAAAAACGCTTTATAGTTTATTGATACAACTGTCATGAATTTCCATGTGACTGAAACACTGAGTAGTGGGCCATAGCGCCCACCCAACGATCTACGAGAGAGAGAGTGAGCCAAAGTATATGGCTTCGTTTTCGCTATCACCTCACTTCACTCTGTTTTTGCACAGTCGTTTGGAGAGCTATTCAGCGCTGGGACTATTCGCCCCATAGACCACAGGGGATTCAATCTCCGATGATGATGATTAAATATTTAAAATGAAGATAAATAAACATATATTTGGACTCAGTAAATTTGTTGTTATTGTTGTTGTTATTGTTGTTGTCGTTGTTGATACTATTTGCAGAAAAGAACAAAGTATGCGCTGCAAATTTCAACACAGCCTAACTATACATGTGCGTCGCAAATTCAATACAGCCTAACTATACATGTGCGTTGCAAATTCAATACAGCCTAACTATACATGTGCGTTGCTGCCTAACTATGCATGTGCGTTGCAAATTCAATACAGGGTAAAGTTAGGCTGTATTGAATTTGGAGCGCATGTGTATAGCATGGAGGTAGCTTACCTCCATGTGTACAGTGAGGCTGTATTGAATTTTGCAGCACATAATTTGTCCTTTTCTGCAAATACTATCAACTACAACAACAACAATAACAACAACAACAACAACAACAACTTTACTGAGTCCAAATATATTTTTATTTTTCTTCATTTTTAAATGTTTAATCATCATCATCGTCATCATCGGAGATCGAATCCCCTGTGCATAGACGAGTGTGCCGAAGCGAGAAATACCCAAGTCTGGAAATGAAATGGCTATTTCGTATAGGGATTGTGCCACCATGTCATCTTCGACGTTCGATTTTACCGTGAAAAAGTAGCAAGTTCATCTATCATGTAACCGTCGACCGTTCCCTAGCATTCTCAAAATTAATACTTGGTACTTGATTTGCTTCACAAACGCTCGTTTCGTGTGATTTGCGGCCGAATTCGACGGACACCTCGCTAAAACATAAGCGTGAGCAACATTCCGGTCACCTCACAGTGGACGTTGGGCACCTCCACTTTACTGACGTTAGCGCCGCGTACCCATGAGGGGTGACTGGAAGGTTGTTCATGCCTTATGTTTTGGCGACGTGTCTTCTGAACTCGGCCGAAAATCACACGAAAATTTATACCTGATACTTCATCTGCTTACAAAATGCTCATTTCCTGTGATTTTCGGCTGAGTTCGAGATAAACCTGGCCAAAACATAAGCGTGAGCAACATTCCAGTCATCCCTCATGGGTAGGCGGCGCCAACGTCAGTAAAGTGGAGGACCCAAGAGGTGACCGGAATGTTGCTCACCCCCAGGTTTTGGCGAGGTGTCCGTCGAATTCGGCCGAAAATTACACGAAACGAGCGTTTTTGAATCAGATAAAGTATCAGGTATGAAATTTTAGAATGATAGGGAGCGATCGACGGTTGCATGATAGATGAACTTGTTAATTTTCACAGTGAAATCGGACACGGAATGTGACATGGCGTGGTTTTTATAGCCATTCTGTTTCCAGACTTGGGGTATTTCTCGCTTCTGCACACTCGTCTATGGGGCGAATAGTCCCAGCGCTGAATAGCTCTCCAAACGACTGTGTTTTTGCACAGACTTGGGGCAAGTCTGGCGGAGACCCATACACGAATGGAGTTTTCAATTGATCTTTAATTGCCAAGTACTACGATTGCCTGAAAAAAGTTCTTCACTACTTTAATTACAAATACGAAACTGACTTTGTGAACGTAAAGACAACCAAAGAAACTAATACTCGTATAAAAATACTTGCATACATGCATACATACATACATGTACATATACATACATGTACAGACATACATACATACATACATACATACATACATACATACATACATATATACATACATACATACATACATACATACGTATTCATATATGTATGTATATATATATATATATATATATATATATATATATATATATATATATATATATATACCGTATCACAACGCACATATACACACACACGTATACATACATATACATATAAGTATGTATGTATGTATACAGACAGACAGACAGACAGACAGTTACTGAAACACCGTTAACCCTATTATGTTTTTGAATTTGAATGCTGACACCATATTGTGGGGGAATGTCGTTATACGATAAATACGTATTTCGTGCACGTCAAAATTAGATTGCTGTCGCCCACATTGTCTGAAAATATGAAGACGTGAAGACGCCACCAAGTTGGGTAAACTGTAAACTGTGTCTCTACAGTGTAAGCAATTCTAATAAGAACAAAGTTGTCATTTTTATAAGCACAACGCGTTTTCTGATAAAAAATACATTGGATCACTTTGTCCTTGTATATTTATATGCTTCCGGAAGTGGGCTCTGCCACGGTTTTCCTTTCTGCAGTGTAGGGCCAAAAATGATTTAGTGGTCACCGCCCGCATCACTTCAAAGTGTGCACGTCTTTTTTTCCTGTTTTTCATTTCCCGTATGGAAAAAAGGGAAAAATGCATCAAATTCCACCAAAAATAAAAAAATTGAAGAAAAAAATCGCGTCGCCGCATCATTTTTGCCACATGTCAATGACCAGAAACAGACCTATTATTTTTTTTCGCCTAAGCATCGACGAACCCGTTGTAACATGTAGTGAAGTTATATATGCATTTCGTCATTATAATGCAAACACATGCAACATATAGGCCCTATGCATGGTCTGTAAGCGTACGCTAATAACTATTGAGCGAACTCCACCACACAACGGCGCGTCGGAAAAGCGGTTGCCATGACAACATATGGCCTTGTGTTCATCCCAGGATATACCCCACACAATTTCAATGCCGAATTAAAATGATTACAAGTTCATTTTCAGATCTACTCTTCTGTATAGTTATTTCCTACAATGATAAGCTTATACCCAGTTTAATCGCATGTAAAAGCATGATGTAGGCCTAAGTCAAAGCTATATTCTTCGACTCACGTCACTGTGTCACAGGTAGGCCCATAGCCCCATAGGACGTTTGAAATCCATCGTTTGATAAAAACCACAGAAAACATTACGACAAACGTGTCTTTAGTTAGTTACGTTTCCCCTTTTTGCGTTTCAAAGCTATAGTATGATTGCACCTGAAATAAACTATAGGGGCTCTATTTATACTAGCAATAGCATATTTTCTGCTGTGGGCGCGGCGTACGGCGTGGCCGGGGATGACTGAACTTAGGCTATAATAAAATTCAAATCCTGGACTTATTTGGTGATGACATAATCGGACGTATTCTACGCTTTCATGGTGTACGTCGATAGTGGCTATCCTACGTAATCGTTTGCTGGTTTTATTTCACCGATCGTCTTTGTAAACAACGTACATGACGTAATTTGTTTGCGACAAACTGGTATGTGTCACTGAGAGTTCACTCCAGCACGATCACTTGCGCAGATCGTGCGTCTCGCCTGTGGACGAGTGCATTTTACTTACAGGTAGAAGCAGGATCCATCGTTCGACGGAGAAATCGCTCTTTGCTCGCGCTCAGTCTGTTTTAGAAATCAGACATGTCGTCTGCGAATTTAGCCGTGAATGCATGATTGAAAAGGGTAAATTTCGTAACGTAGATCTGAAAGATCAAGTCGTGTCCGCCAGTGGAATTTTTTGTAGCAAGTTGTGTATATCATCACGTGACGAGAGGTGATTGACCTTATGAGAGAAGCTGGTCATTGGCGGTTATCTAGGTCAACATCGTTGAGGTCGACTTTTCAGCTGAGCACGAGAACTAATCCATAGTGGCAGTCTAAACTGGAAGTTTTTCCCCAGCTCAACTGGTTTCGCAGATAATGTCCACATTTTAGGATAAGAACTTTTGTTTCTGGTCTACATGTCTGCTCTCCGAGACGTTTGAGGTCAGTTTATTTCCCAGCGAATATTTCTACAGGAGAGTTGAACTCACAGCAGAGAACGGGGACAATCCAGACCGCGCTGTCGGCCAGACTCAACAGCGCGCCCACTGCACTGGTTTTTGTGTGTGTCGTGCCGCCGATTTTTTGACTCTTGAACGATACTCATCGAGATTTTCCGTCTAATCGCCGAAAACGATGGACCATATGCCAAACTCCCCCGTCGGCAAGCCCGTCCTTACCTGCAAGTCACAGCCAAGCAACAGAATCGGTGAGTGTTTGTGCGGTGTTCATCTAGCTATGTTTAGTGCATTCGTTCGTTCATGTAACACGAGAAACCAGTTCAGTTCATCTGTTGTCGTGGATGACCTTGACAAGGGTAAACCAGGTCGCTCGCCAATGGTCGTGAACTTGATTCGTTTAATGAACGTGTTTTGTCTGGAATGAGTTGAAATTTGTCATGGTTGTGGACTTGAATGCAGATGTTTTTTGTTATATGTGACTTAAGTTGTGCCGTGCGCCAGCGTAAAACAGCATTTCGCGGAATAAGTGCGTCACACCACAAGATCGTCTGACACGTATTACAATGGCGTATTGATCAGCACGTCTAGCGACGGTCATGGGACAATTGGCACGGAGCTTATTTTTAAAGACCCCCAGACTATAACCGATCTTTCGACTAATGCGTTTCCATTCTATATTTACCGCCGACGAAGCATCTTATGTCGCGTCGGCCTCAAACGGACCAAAAACCAACGGTGATACGGCCGTTGCTCAACGGCGTGGCCTCTCTGCGTTCATTTTGTGTTGCCGTAGAGTGTCGGCCCGACAGTCGTTGGTGTCTGAAAATGACCCGATAATAAACTATGAAAATGACCCGATAATAAACTATAACGTGTGGTTTCCATTCATTTGTTACTCATGGTTCCGGTAGTCTAGTTCTTTTACGAATTTTCAGGCCATGTCCGACTGTCGGTGCCATCAACAGACTCGCAAGTATGCGGAAGCCATCAATAACCGTGCGTTTCAGTCAGTTCTCGAAAGACAAAGTGCGTCAGTAGTTCGATAAACAACTCGTAGGCGCCACTTGGGGGAAAAACCGAAACGGGTAGTACGTCACCGAGTTAATTATTTCAAAGGTGAAGGTCAGTAGCAGGGGTGACAGAAGGACATTGTCACATAATTTTGAGGAAGAATTAGTAAAATTGCATATTTTAGTGATGACTCGAAATTCACGTGTGTTGCAAAAGATTGTGAAAACTCAGTAACTAGTGTGTGTCTACCAAAAAGACAAAGCATGGAAAATGAACATTTTTGTACTGTTTATATTTGTTAGAGTGAAAATGCTACTACAAATTTGTTGTACTGCCTGGACACATAATCATCATTAGTACCTACATTTGATCTGGAGTATTTAGTTCAACAATCAACATTAAATTTGATTAAATCAAATTTCCGGTATATTTACTAAATATTATTGAGGAGGGCACTTTCACATATATTTCCATGTCTACACACAGGCAACATTATTAGCCAGCACTCTGGAAACATCGAATTTGGTTAATACTGTTGTGGCTTAGTGGCTAAATGGTACTGTCACACCATTGTTTGAAAAGCCATCCATTTTTTCTCCAGAAATTGTTCAATCAATATTTATATATTCAGATTATATTTACATTGGCACACAGCCATGACAAACTAAACACAGAATTCGATGGACCAATGTTGGCAATGTCAAGTTGCAGTGTTCCAATTCATATGTGAAAAGAAAAATAAATTTTATGCAAAATATCATGGTCTCGTGAGTGTGACAGTCCACTGAAGTGAAGACCAGTGTCCTGATATGGGAGCAACTGTTCCCGGATACTGTTCATGTACAAGCACTGAAACACAAGTACAACAAAACAGGCCAGCCAAACTTGCATATTCTTCTAAACATGATGTGTTAGATTGATGTCTTTCTTTCTTTTGTAAATTACAAAGCTTACAAAAGACACAAATCTCCAAGAAAGATTGTCGGGCTTTAGCAAGACGTGTTATGCATGTAGACCTTGAGGTCATTCAGAGGCCATGAGCATAAACAGTGGTTTATGGGAAGAATTTTACTAGAGTACTGTGAACTCCTGTTTGTGCAGAGCGCCGTATATCTGTGAATCAAGTGTGTTTACCGAATAAATTAAGTGTGTTGTACATCTGTTCTTAAACCCACCGTGAAAGATTCTGTTTGTAGCACAGATAATGGTAATGGTTGATTGACAATTATTTGGACTTGAAGGTGATCACTTTAACATGTTCGTTAACACTGCAGATGACTGGCAGACAAAGTCTTATTGCTCTATTGGTAATGTTTTCTGCTTCAGCACGACTGCCATAGTAGCGCCAACCGTGTTTTAACTCAAGACAAAAATTTCACAAAATTTATGCACCTTCATTGAAATGTCAAGGAAAAGATTGTTAAATGCTAAATATGCCTAGGTGTATTGGACGATGGCAATCAATTACAGCGTATCTCGTGTTTCAGCAAAACACATTAATAGATCTGTGGCAATTTAAAGGTAGGGATGTTATTAGAATATCTAAGTGATGGGCCTCCAGCAACAACCCTGTCAAGGTCAGGTACCAGGGTAAAAGCAAAGCAAAACGGCAGTCGTGCAGTAATGGGTTGATTTTATTGGCTACATTCAGCAGTCGTGGAAAGGGAAAAAGTCAGTCAGTACGCCCTGAATCGGGCATATCAAAGACGTTTGATAAGGTCATGCAGCGGCCGTACATGTAAATGATTTTGAACTGACATCTGAAGGTCGCACAGACACCATTAAAGCCGTGCAGAAATTCCTTTCCATTCCGAACAGAAGCTGGAATAAGTTCAATGGCCATTTACAGGACGAAAATAGGCGTGTGGATGTGTGGTTTGTAATTTTAGCACGGTAGCAGGGGACTCCCTCCAGGTCATATACTCCCCGGAGCGGAGTCTCACCTCCCCGAGAAAACAAAAGCACAATGGGCAAAACAGGGAGTGTTCTGTTTTCGTCTGCCAACAATGCAGCCCTGCAGGGGTCATGTCTTATATGTTATCACAATTGTGTTTCCCAGCTAGTGTTTTTACGCTCAAAGTAAGTCGTAAATTTTGAAGGAAGGAAAAACAACCTCAGGTTTTTTCTATTTCCTAGGTTTCAACACACTTCCTTTCTTTATGTTTTTGGAATCCCAAACTGGAAGTCGTCACTGATCTTTTTGTTGCGCTATTAAAAGACATCAGCTTATTGTAGACTGATAGGAAATACCAAACAATGTGCAATAGACCCTAGATTATTCTAATGCTTGATTTTTTCAATGGCCTGTGCATATTACATGTATGTGGATGCTATCTTAACTAACAGGATTTTTTTTTAATATGAATTACGAAATTTGTGAAGACAGCATATGTACATGTAGTTTCGGAGGATACATGCTTTCTGCTTGGTTGAATTTCTTTGTCTGGGGTGTGAATGATGAGAGAAATAGTGTCTACCATGATTTGCCGACATGTTTACGCTAACGTGATAGAGACGGTATTACTACTATCACTTGCCGCCGCCTGTGAGCAGCAACCTACATTCGCAAATCACCCAAGGGACAAAGGCTTTAACTTGTGACATTTGTTTCGGATAGTATCATTTCACATATGAAGATAGCATTTTTTTGGAAAGTCTGTCTTTGTTGGTCTCATTGTAAGTGTTCAAACTATATAATGATAGTGTTTTTGTGGCAGCAGAAACCACATTAACATTTGAATATATAGAAGCATGTCTGATGTTGAATTCAGAGCTCAAAATCCGACAGCCAATGACTAAGCATGTTCTATTGTGTAGGGTGATATAAATCATGCAGTTCATGAAAGGCAAAATCACCAAAGAAGGGGACTTTTTTCACAGCAAAATTTCACAGATCCTGAAACATTTGCTACACATACATTTAAGAAATAGATAAAAACTGTTGATGTATCTGAAAAGTGTACCAGGTAAACAACAATTTCAGTGAAATAATGTGTAATCCAGGTCTCGTACAATTTCCCCTGTGTTTGCCTGCAATTAATGTTCCTTTGAGCACCAAAGTCTTTTTGCAGCCTTCATGAATTATACCGCAGTCAATTTTTTTCAGATCTTTGCCAAATTTTGATAAAAAACTGAAGTCCATGAAATGTTATGGCCATTTGGTCCAAAATTGTCCAAAAAATTAAAGAAAAATTCATAAAAATTGGTAAAATGTTGCACTAAAATTTTGCTTGGAAAAATTACAGCACTCAAAAGGGTTAAATAAATTTTTGAACATTATGTATTTGTATCAACTGTGTAGAGTATATCCAGGCCATTATGAGGAAGATGTTCTCAATCACTAAGCTTAAATTGCAAAAATGAAGTTTGCGAAAACTGTGACATCCTGAAATTTTTGTGGTCTGGGCAGTGGTACATTGGTGATGTAAGCATGCTGGAATTCACAGGCATGATTCAGCATAGTCCAGGTCAACTGTCATGATCAGCTTTACATCAATGAAGAAAATTAGAGGCGTATACTTGAAATATGTTCAGTTGCCCAAGATTTCAATCTCACCTCATCAAGTCTGGGTTTTTCAAAGTCTTGGGCTCCAGACAGATAAAGGAAGTTATTCTATAATTTCCAAGCTATTTTGCTTTATTAGATAGAAATTATCATATTGAGAATTCATATATGAACAATGAGGGGCTTTTGATTTTCACATTCAAACTACAATTCTTAGAAAGATATGATCAATGGCTTGTAATGGGAACATGTCCCACCTGTTGTATATATGATTTAGACACATTAAATGCTGCAAAGTGTCTTATTTGATATTTCAGGTTTTACTCAGTTCAAATGATATCTTGGCCGGTAGTGTATAAAGTCAACCATGACCTGAAATAAGGAACCATACTATGATAGGTGCACTCCACTCATATAAAATTTGAAGTGTGCACACTTCAAACAGTGTAGACTGGTGTACACATGTCAACCATTGTGGCTTCTGTTTGACATTTTTTTTTTGCATTCTCATGGGACGTTGGAACCCTCATCTCAGTAACCCTACTTCCAGTGAGCAATTTACTCAAATCACATGCAAGAAGGTTTCTCTTCACCCCGTTCTTTGGGAAGCCATTCAACTCTCCTGTTACATGTATAAAACCTTTTTAAAAACAGCATACAGTATGGCAAAAACTTTGGCCATTTGAAGGTCGTTGAAAAACCTTGAAAAATGTCGCACTGTTTAAGACGTATATATACAGTGAGTTGTGGAGGTGCAAGTACATGTAAATTTATACATCTCTTTCTTCCACACCTTGTGACATGTGTCAAAGGTCAAGGAAGGCTTCAGCGCTATTGGCTGTTGTGCATGTATAATAGATCTAGATTCCAATTGTTCCAAGGACCATACGTGCAGTAAAACATATGCTGCATCTCTTTTAACAATACACTTAACAAAAGTCAAAGATCATTCATTTCAGCATTTTCATATAAGACGGATCTTTCGATATTGTTGGAATTTGATATTCTTGATTTTTACAAATCAATGAAATGTAAATTATTTTGCTTTCTCCGGTGTAGATCGATCCGATGTGCAAGTATTTCTTTCAACTTGACACTTATTTTTTTTTGCTGTGGGGCTTAGGAATTAAACTGTTTGTTTCACGCTGAGTTGTCGGAATAAATTCCAAGCAGTGTTTAACACATACACCTATTAATTATACTGCTCAAAATAATGTAGTCTATTGGGAGGAAGTTGATTCATGGTTGACCAGTTAATTAAGTCACAGATTACTAGACCAGTGTTATCTATTTGGTATCACCTACAATGGTGTCATGTAGCTTAATTTAGAAATTGTGGAATAGCGCTGATCACAAATGACATCATTTTTTTCTCTCTTTAATATGCATAAATAAATATTTATCCACATTTTCCTAGCAAACGACAAAAATAAAACCTGCTAGTGTTACAGTAGCTACTAAAAGTCACACTAATTTGTATGAAGCTGCAACAACAGCTGCACATTCAACAAAATATTTGTCTGAATTTTAGGCAGTGTTGTCCGAAGTCGTGCGCGTGCAGCTATATTTAGTAACAAACCTGAAATCGCGATCAGCGCTATTGGAGCTGTCAGAGGGCTTTAGCATAGAAGCAACTTTACAAGTACAAGCATATAAAACATACGGGATCAACTAGTGTACATTTCTCAATGACAACTTACCATTTGTATGCACTCTTCTTTTGTTTGGTTTATATGTATAAGGTCCAAGCTTCAATCCCAAATTTTCCAAGTTTCAATCCAGAATTCTTTGTGATGTATGCAAGTATATGTGGTTTTTGTAATATGAAAACTTCAGTAGATTTAATCATTCTTTTAGTTGCATGGTCAACCCATCCCTGAGGTTGCAATTCACACTTTACTAGACTGAAATTAGATGAAATAGCACTTATTTGCAACACAAACTATATTCCACATGTCGGCTCAATGCCCAGCAACAATCTGAAGATGGCTGCTTTTGAAAAATCTTAAATTATGTAGGCTGTTCAATCGATTGATGTTTGAAAGTTGAATTTCTTAACTTTATGATGAGCTTTGGAATGTCCACAAATGGTTCTATTGTGGAACAAAAAGGACGTGCGGGAGTCAACAAACTTAATCAATAGACCACGTGATGGCAGGACGAGCTTAGAACCCACGCGTGCAAACGCATAGTGAAATACACACATTTTTATTCATGTTTATGCACATAGTTTCGTTTGTAGTGTTGTGCTGTTGTCCATTTGAATTCTGGGTTCAACCCTTTCAACTTGGTAAATAAATAAATAAGTAAATAATGATTTTGAGAGTGAAGTCACATACATGTACACAGCCGAACTTTAGAATCTCCTGTTTCCTTTGATAGATATTTAGGAAAGAAGTCAAATCGGCAGGACACTTTTGAAAATTGACATCGCAAAGTTTCTGCTTATAGGCTGGCAATGTAGAATTGTGATCTGTATTGTTCAAAGTTCACACACTGCATATCTTGTAAGTTTGCAGCTGTCTGCATATGTCTCATAGCTAAGGTCACAGTAAAAAAAAAATGTTTCCTGTAACTGGGCACCAAAAAGGAGGGTAGGTCGGTCATTAACTTTCTTGCTGCTCTGTGCTTGCTGTGACCCCAGGGAAATGGTAAAATAATAGTGCATTCACACACTGTTTATCAACATTTTGAAGAAAGTTGAGGGTCAGGGGTATACAATGGGACAGGGCAGGGTATTGGAAACAGGTACTGTATTTACTTTGCATGGCTTCTTAAAAGAACTAAGAAAGTGTTGGCAAACTTGAGAACCTTCATGTTGCAGGTCATTTTTAGCTCACAGTTGGTATATATAATATACCAAGGACAGCTTATATGGTAAGTCAGTGGCATCTGTCTGTATGTATGTACATGTATGTACATGTATGTATATATGTACAGTATGTATTTATGAGTGTACAGTATGTATATATTTATGTATGTATGTATTTATATATGTATGTATGTATGTATGTATGTATGTATGTATGTATGTATGTATGTACATGTATGTATGAAGCTATGTAGCTACAGTAACTGTATATTTATGTACATGTATGTTTTAACTTCTGTATAGGGATATAACAGGGTATTGACAGGGAATTTTAAGCCAGAGCACTGACATGTACATGTACTATGCTGGCTTCATTGTCTGCTCTTATTACATGTACATCCCATTTACAGAAAAAAAAAAGTTGAATCAGTGGAAAAGAAAAACAATAGCGTGTTTTTGTTAATTGGCCAATGCCGCACAGCAGTGCCATCTTGGAATACTGCCAACTTCAGCAAACTCAGTCGCCAAGCGGTTTGAATTTCAGCTCTTAAATTTCCTTCATAATGGAACAGCGTTCTGCAGATAAATGAAGTACAGCTCTGGCTGGTAAAAAGGAAATGGCTGATTCACTACCTGGCAAATTGATGTGATCAATGCTCATATCAATCAAAACAATGCTTTAGCTGATATCGCTGAATTCATAATTTACTAAATGAGGGTCATGGGGTCACGACGGATGCAAGCTTGCCAGTTGGAATGCTGAAGATCCCCAACCCCCTACCAAGCAAAAAAGATTAATGGTGAGCAATAGAATAATACAGCCGATCATATATCGTCTTCTTTATTGCCAGGATTAACTCATCACTTAGGTCCGATATTTGTACATAGCATCTTTTATTGGCATTCTGCTGTCTATATAAAGTCATAATTTTAATAGTTATTTTTGGACTGACTGTACAGTAGTGATCTTTATGCTCATCATTCAGGTTAGTCATTGTTTTGTAACTCGTTTCGTAATCTAAAACTCATAATTATCATAGAAATTTTCAAAATGACTGTACAATTTGGATTCGAGGTACATAAAACACACATGGTACATTCATGCTACTGCACCTGTTTCATGAAATTTCACCCTGGTAATGAAAATGTGATCATTCATATTCAGTTGAACTTGACTTTGGAAATGGCTACTGGTCATGAC
This sequence comes from Ptychodera flava, assembly GCF_041260155.1. Taxonomy (NCBI): domain Eukaryota; kingdom Metazoa; phylum Hemichordata; class Enteropneusta; family Ptychoderidae; genus Ptychodera; species Ptychodera flava. The sequence goes on from NC_091928.1 coordinate 30,338,475, forward strand.
CTTTTGACCCATGCAGGGATCACTATTAATAATGTGTAATTGCAAAAAAAGAAAGAGAAAAAAATTGCACCATTGCAGGACTTTACAGAATGTGTTTTGTAGAATAAAAAAACAAATAGATGATGATAACAGCAGTCATTTACATGTATAGTAGTGTATGAGTGGCAAGAAAAGTATGAAATACCATTGTCCGTTGACTTTGCTTCTTATATGCACCTTGAAAGTGAAAAACTTGCTCAAACTTTCCTCATTTAGATTTTCATCTATTCTGTCACCAAATCAAGAAGAAATATCAGGGGTCAGCTTGCAAAATTGGGTACTAGAGTTCACAAATTACCAAACATTTAGCGAACTTGTAATAAATATCACCGCCATTTCTCTGTTACCTTTATTCAGAAAAATAATCTTTTGGTTTTCAAAAAACAAAAATGGTAACAATATTTCTCACACCAACAGATTTAAAATGAGTCCCCACAAGTGGTTCACCAGCAAGTACTGAAAAAAAACATTAGAGCCCAAATATCTTTCCCCTTGGCACATTCTACTGTAAGTTAAAATTCCATGTAATAAAGTTTTCTCATGACATAAGGGTGGATGAAATGAAAACTTAACAAGTATCAAATGCCGTGCATGGATTAATAAACTTTGTATTGACCTTTGACTTTTGTCTTCCCATGATGCTCTGCTTGTTCCAAACTTCTTATCAAGTTATGATGTACTTTTAATGGTTTGTTCGAAGCACAGGCTGCAGAAATCAGGCCATGATGGATAAACCCATCTTGTGCCTAGAAAGTCTCAGAGTCAACCAATAGTCAGGCTGTCTGTCTCCTCGAAGTTAGATCATAAAATATGTCTGATCAGACTTCATCAAGGCTTCAACGATGGAAACTATGGAAACAGTATAAACCTGAAAAGAATATGCTCGGCAAAATCATAGTGACAAATATCTGAGATATACCTAAGTGTGTTTTCAAGGATTGATGAAATAAGCCATTCATGAACTCTGGACTATTTTATTTTCACTGGAATTTATTTTAGCTGAAAACAGATTTTCAATGTTTCACTGTGATCTTATTTTCACTTCGTCTCGTCTGACTACATGCAAAGTATAGAAAATCAAAATTTTCACTTGGATTTTATTTCAGTGGAAAAAAAGGTCCAGCGAAAATAGCAAAAAGAAATTCCAAGTGAAGATAAAGCATTCCACAGTAATTCCTGTATATTGAGCAAAATGTTTGTGTCCTTTGTCAGAAACCTTATCATGCAACTGTGTGGGTGTATTTTACAAGTGCTTGGAAGCCTTTCAGAAATATTTTGTTCAGATATTGGTTGTAAACAATGCAATGGTTATTGGCAAGTAGACAATTCCTTTCACTCAGAATGATTTAGGTAAATGCTTTCTTGGCTCTCAGTCAGCTATGTCCTATTTTGAACCTATATAATGCTATCTATTTTTCCGCGGGCTCTTTGATTTGAAGCCAGTCTTTGCAATAATATGATACATCTCACTGAGAACTGCGGGGTGCATAATTCCTTTTTGACAGACTTAGAGGTCTCTGTCTGTAATTAACCCTTTGGGTGCCATAATTTTTTCCCACCAAAATTTTAGTACAATATTTTCCAAGTTTTTGCAAATTTTTCTGTAATTTTCTTGATAATTTTGGACCAAATAGACATATTTTATTTGCTTCAGTTTATTATCAAAACTTTGGCAAAAAACTGGAAAAAATTTACTAGAGTATGTTTCGTAAAGGTAAGAACAAAAATTGACTTTGGCGCTCAAAGGGTTAAAAGTGCAGCTTACCAGAGGAAATAAAAAAGTTAGAGCCAAAGTCTGGAGACAACATGGTACGAGGATAATAAAGGACAATATAACAGTACATGAAGCAAAATTGAATCTTTGGCTAACATAGTGACCTTCGACAAAATCCACCAGCAGTTTGTGTATTGACCCATAACTTAGCAGGAAATTGATTTCCAGCTGTAAAGTTCTCTATAGGTAAATCCATTGCTGTGACAAATATCGGTGGTGGTCAGTGTAAATTCATGTTTGCACATTCACCTTGGTTTGAACCAAAGATTTTCGATCTACCCTGAACTAATAGAACCAGGGAGGTTTAACATGAGCACCAAGGATTGTAAAATATGACATATAAATTCCTTCTGGAAATTACGAAAATAAATTACTTCTCAGGGTCAGATATTAGGGTACACAATGCGGCATATAAATTGTAATGTTTAAGGGCTGACCTAACAGTATCCACAGATATTATATTAATATGCATTGTTCAGTATGCAAAATCACTGATAATGAGTCATTATCAATAATTAAATATTCATAGACCATGCATCCTGGCTCTTGTTACACTAGAGCGTAATTTGTTCAGTTGCTCGTCAACCCAATTTACCCAGCAGGGGCACAACGACCGGTTGGTAAAGATGGAATACTGGATCAAAGCACCTATCATGTGTGTACTGGGTTTTAAGGTGCACTGTAACTGCGCTGAAAACATGAGAACTACCAGTACGTGTAAATAATGTATTCTGCTTCAAGCTTTTCGTGATAAGTGAAGTCTGTTTTGCCGCTTTGCTCATACATCATGTAGGGATGGATAGCCTTCCTGTTGAAATTTCAACAGATGGCCTGTCTGTGAAAACTTCCCATGTGACCTGAGGTCCAACTGAAGCCATCAAGAAACAGTCACCCCACACTGACATCTTGACCCCGGATGGAAGTCCTTGGTTGACCTTTAGTCATGCCATCTCCAGTGCTACTGATTTGCATATGGAGAGGACAGCTACCAAACAGATAAAAAGATACCTTTATACTGTAGGTTGGCGGATACCATTTACAAACCTCGTATATTGAGCGTCGCAGGGATTCAATGGTAACTCTTTAATGACGTTGCACGCCGCATAGTCATCATTTTACTGGAAGTTAACCGGAAATATATAAACTTGACAACTTTGGGATTTAAAAATGTTCAAATTACATGATTTACACAGGAAATCCTGTTGTTAGAAAATTATGCATGAAAAATCAATAAACCACATAACAGTGATTTAAATATGTCATGAAATGTGCCATTCTATGATGAAAAGTCCTTCCATTTTTTAAAATGTATTTTAGCCTAAAATTGAAATAAAGCATGTGATTGTCATTTGCCAATAAAACTAAACATTTTGAGTGAAAACTGTGTAAGAGAGACATGTAATAAAAATATAGCCTTAAAACAAGGGTATATGTACCCTTGAGGCAGGACATCATTGGCCCTCCTGACGTTGGGCAAATTTTCACCCACACGTGGGCACAGAGTCCCTTGTTTGGGCAATATTTAATACACACGTATATAGTATTTACTTTGTACATATACTTGTATCAGTGCAGTTCACCACATGCAGGTATGTAAAGGGTGTGGAACCCTGACAACCTGGCACTACGTACAACACAGTCATTTTTTTCTACCATCCAATGACACAGTACTGGGGCACATCAGCCAGATCGGGGCATGCTCACAAAGACCTTGCAATCACAGCACAGAAGATACATATACTGAACATGCCAGTTTGCATATACCCAATCATTGGCTACACAGGCGTACGGAATGTTTCCTAGATCGTCGTCGGATGGGAAGTGACTGACACTGTACTGTGAGGCCGAAGGCCGAACCTCGGTACTGTATAAGAATACAAGGTATGTCACGGAAAAATCGACCGGTGGCCCGAAACAAACGAAATAAAGCATCTACCTCAAAAAAATTACATCGACCGGTCGGAAATACCTTCAAACTTTCAAATATTTACTCTGGTTACAGAATTCTTTCAAATCTGCCAGTTATGGGCGATAATTGACTGTCCGGCGAATACTCGCACTTGCATTGCCACTCCGCCATTTTGAATAGCTGTTTTACTTCCGAAAGCCTTTGGGCGTAGACGAGTGACCCCGTGACCCCACAACCTCAACCGTTAACCGTTAGGTAAATTTCATACTGTCAGTGAATACAACTTCAGCTATCAGGCAACAAGGCAATCAACGCAAACCATGGGAAAGTTTATGCTTGTGAATCCCGCCATCTGACATTTGTAAACAAACTCTTCACGGGTTCACTCGTCCACTCGCAAAGGCTTTTGGGAGTAAAACAGCTATTCAAAATGGCGGCGTGGCAATGCAAGTGCGAGTATTCGCCGGACAGTCAATTATCGCCCATAACTGGCAGATTTGAAAGAATTCTGTAACCAGAGTAAAGATTTGAAAGTTTGAAGGTATTTCCGACCGGTCGATGTAATTTTTTTGAGGTAGATGCTTTATTTCGTTTGTTTCGGGCCACCGGTCGATTTTTCCGTGACATACCTTGTATTCTTATACAGTACTGAGGTTCGGCCTTCGGCCTCACAGTACAGTGTCAGTCACTTCCCATCCGACGACGATCTAGGAAACATTCCGTACGCCTGTGCCCATCATTGGCTACGCACGTCCTTGATTATGAAAAGAACGGTGCTGCTGCCTTTTTTTCCCCCTGCAAACTGACCGCCATCTGTCTAGAGGTCATGGCAACAGCTATCTGGAGTTTATTGACCGTTTCCATAACAACAGGGCGTGCTACTGGGTGTGTTTGTTTTGCTGTAATTAGAGCCGCACACTTAATGGAACCCCTTCAATATAACTTTGTCACAAAGTCTAATGGATTCTTCCCAAGTTAATGTCTGGTCGCGATTGTGTTCTATTTTAGATTCATATGCATGATCACTGATCAAGAATTTAATCTGTCCAAAAATCTTTAAAGCGGCAGACTCGTCATCCCTCGTGCTGGCATTTCTGTAGTGCCACCTAGCATTGACTGTTGGTTTGATAGTAATCCTTCTTAATCTCCTTTGAAAGTATTTCCAGTAATCAGTTTGTTTTTGGGTAAAAGGTGATAAAAACCTGCTCCTTTAACACTGAAGAGGTGAAAATTTGCAACCACTCTAACACATTATAATCAGCACAGAAACGTGTGAACTGTCTTGTTATCACAGTCTGCTACCAATCAAGCTGACGCAGTCGTTGCTATGGTAATTTTTAATGCACTTTACCTGTACCGAGCATTTCAGAACAGAAAGATCAATACGCTGACATTTACAAAATATGTATGCAAATACACAAAAGTGACTGGAACCCATTTTGATCTTTATACAATTTTGAAGGTTATAGTGTTCAGTAGTCTAGTGAGTGTCCCTTTGGAACTCAAAACTACAAGGATTTATAGAGAGATTTTAGTAAACTATACAATTAAGCGTTCACCACAGAAAAAGTAGAGGTGTGGCTAATTTACATTACAATTCATAATTTGAATATTATTTTGATATGAAAATTTGTGCTTTAGTATGGTTATTAACATGTGAATGGATTGCTTGAAAAAAAAGAGGGGTGGTCGACCTCTCACAATCCCCTTGTAGAGAATTCTAGACTCTGATACGAGTAAAGCGTTTTTGTTTTCACACTGGTACTGCCAAACCACACCACAGAGTGAAAATACAGCTCAACTCTCCACAAATAAAAAAACAATCAGTTGAAAAGTTGGTATCTATTGAGGCCTTATTTCATATTTGATTATTTCTGAGCACAGTGGAGTTCATTGCTCGTCTGCAAGCGTTTGTCAAGCAGGCAGGTAAATTCAGTTGTCAGACAACTGTTTGCGACTTGTACTGCCAATATGTCGCACTGCAACACACCAATATGAATAAGTTTAATGATATACTTAAGCTACAGTGACACAGTTGCTATAGGGAGGTGGCATGTTGAATGATATAAATCTTATCACATGTCAATGATAAATCAAGAAACAGTGCTTCTTTCCAAACCCAAGTATTATTCCATTTTAACCCTTCCACAACCATGATTTGGCCTGACCTATTGTTGTAAAAGGTGATTGTGGACCCATTTGCAGGCGAATTGTGTACACTGGTTAACTTAAAGGACATGGGTTGTCACCAGTTGCATGTGTCCTGGTTTTCCTGTTGACAAACAGTTATTTTACTAGAAGCTAAAATCGGTTTCTCCTTGGGGTCCATGGGATAAGATAGAAAGTGGGGAATGCTGTAAAAATCAAATTTTATGTTTAGGCCAAATAAACAAAATTGTGTGTCGCTGGTAACTTGCCTCTGAAAGTTCGAGTAGGTGTGTCGGAGGAAATTTTTTATATGCATGTAGTAATGTTTGTCGACTGAGACTAGTGAAATATGATAAAATCTAGAGAATAACTCAAACTTTTCTGTAAATGTGAAAAAATGTCGAGGGTTGGAGGGGGAGTGTTTCTAATGGAGGACGGATTATGGGAAACACACCCATTTTTTAATCTGGCCTTAACAGCTGTTGGTTGTTGAAAATGTAGGCGAGTCCAGCTCTTCCAATGTCAGAGAAATTCATTTCAAAGAAACTAGCAACAGGATACATGCATATCTCACATGTCTCTTAATCTGACTTGGTCTGTTGTTTTTAAAGGACCAGCAGCTGCAACTTTTGGCGGTTTTTTTCACTATTTTCGTTTTTTACTGCCATCAACATTTCTTGTTCCTGTCCCAAAAGCATGTTGAGATACATGTGATATTCAGCTTGTCAATTAACTCGGCCTGTATGAGTAGACTGCATTGCTGACTAGAATTCAAATGTCAACAATAACAATGCACTCTACACGTACACACACTGCAGTGCAGACAAGCTGAAGAATGGGTGTTTCAACATGCTTTGGGGAGTAGAACAAGAATTTGCTGTTGACAGACATAACAAAATAGTGAAAAAAAATTGTCAAAAGTTACAGCTTACTGCCCCCGAGTCAAAAAGGGGACCACTGGCTTTCCTGATACAACCCTGACCTAATGGGATTCTGTCAGAAGATGAACGGAACAGGTTAAAAAAGAAAATTAAACAAGAATAGGTGAATGGCAATTCAATCATATCTCGCCATATTATTCTGACACATATGTATGTGAACTTATATATCTGTACACACATGTGCAGTCACATGACACTTCAGAGTTGCATTCCTCACAACCTTTTAGTGAACAGAAGTCAAAACAGCAGTCATACAATGTGTTTTTCAAGGGCATGTACACTACAAAGTAGAAGCTAGTTGATGTCAGCGATATGATAACTATCGTCCCAGACAGACTCAAGGACAAATTTGTTCTTTCCACACACACACTTAGGTGAAGGCTTCCATTAACCAGGTCAACAATTCCACGGTTGTCTGGGTATGTGTGAAATGCTCAACTCACAAAGAAGCTAGGTCACTTCCGATGTCTTCCACCGTTCTTTAATACACCACCTAGGTATTTTCACCTGCATTAATCAGATATTTAAACAAAAAATAAAGTCCCCAAATACAAGGAGCTGTTTCTATACACAGATCACTATCCACAGGTTTTGTGAATTTGCTATACAAGAGAGCTGGATTTTCTCACAAATTGAAGTTTGCCGGCACTCAGTCCATGTAGCGGACAATGAGATGCAAATGATATGCGGTTAAGGTCTCCTCGACTAACTTTCAGCAGGTTGCTCACTTTCTACTATTTTTATAGTATTTTATACAAAGGCACAGACTTATTCTACCTTCAACTTAAAACTGATAGTGATTTTGTAGCTCACTCTTTACTATTTTTCATAGTTTTTGGTAGCCGGTAACAGACACTTCGTGTTCGTGTCGGCTACATGGACGATCTGCCTGGATTTTCTCACAAATTGAAGTTTGCCAACCTAGGTCATAGTACACATACTGCATTGTGTAAACATGGCAGCAGAGATCATAGCCCGCACTTTCTGTCAACATAGGCTGGCAATCTTTTGTACACACAAGTCCATAGATGTGGACCTGGAATTAACTATTTTGGTTGCCATGGTAACATGAAGGCTTTATCTGTGCTCCTACACAGGCAGTGAATTTGCTATGTTAATGTGTTACAGTGTTTAATCGTGAAAAACGTTTGTATATCTTCTGAGATGTACGGTCTGAAAAAAGTTCAATGTTTCCTTGAAAAGATGCAGTTCAGTCAAACCTGGTCCAGGGGCAAGCTGAATGTAGGTTATGCTACACATTGAATGTAAAGAAAACATGGCACAATTTTCCATCGTTCTGTTTTAAGGTAGTATGCGTTTCAAAAGTGAAGAACTTAAACTTTTGCTCAAACTTTCTTCTATGAAACGCAAAGTTTCAATCATCCTCATACCAAATAAAAAATAAAAAATTAGGGGTCACCGAGCAAAGTATGGTACTACAGAAACAAATTACCTGACATTTATCGATATTTGAAATTGAAAATGGCCGACACCCCTTTGTCTCCCGTATGGAGAAAAATATAATTTCCAAATTTTCTGAAAACTAACACAGTGAAAATGCTACGCACTCCATTGAAGAACTTTAAAATGAGCCGCCACATGTGGTAGGTCAAAAGAGAATTGTAAAAATTTGAGTCTGAATATCCGTCCTGAGGACATATTCTACCTTATAAAATCAACACTGATTTGCCTACATGTACAGTAAGTTTACACAGTAACAAGAATAATTGCAGGAAGTTTAATCATGTGTGAGAGAAATTTTGTGAAATATAGGGCAGGTTAATATATTGGTAAACCACCATATGGCTCCTGTACATTTCTACCTGACCTAAAAAGCCCAAATATTATACAGCATTTTAAACTCAAGACAGGAAAAGTGGTTTGTTGTGCATTTCAGGTAATATTCACTAAGCGTAAATATGTACAAAGTTTAATCACATACCCGTTAGCGGTACTGGTTTTACGCTTGAACAACAAATATTGTATGTGTGTACTGCCTGCTACTTCGAACCCAACATTGAAACACAAATACTGACTCAATTTACTATGCATGATTGTCTTTCAAGACAATGAAATGTCATTGGCCCTGTGAAATCCTAGTGTTTAGATAAAATCTTATTTGAAAACGGAAATTTGTAAAAAACAAACGTCTATTTCCTAGAAGTGATGGTAACTTTTTCCAGATAAAAAGTATAATATTTCCCCATTTTGGCTCTTTCTACCTGGTAGGTAGTTGGCAATTTGACTTTAACAGTGGAGTACCCTATTACAATACAACCTTTGACCTCCAACAAAGACTGTAGGGTTCACCGTGAGTTCAGCCACCTTGGGTAACTTTTGCATGTGGTGGTGACTCATTGGCCGTAAAAACTGAACTTGGCAATTTTCCTACAGGGCCTCTCTGTACAGAAGTACCTCATAAAATTACAATGGGTGGTCATGGCAAGGCAAATTAAAGAGTCCCTAGCCGCCGCTTTGTGTATGTACTGAACCATATTTCAATTTCCTGAGAAGACTTTTAAAGATCAAAGGCTTGCTTTGCTGATTGTGTGTGTTTACCATCCTGAGTGTCCTCACACTACTTCAGTTTGTCATTTGACTGGAGCATCCTGTGTTCAGGCCACTGTTTATTGTTTGCTTTGGGCACTTCCTCTAGCTTTATTCAATAGTTTCACAACACTGCCTTGTTGATATCCTCTCCTGACAGTTTATCAAAAGCGGAATGACTTGCAATTTACACATGGTGTTTTCTTTAATGTGATAGCATAAACCATTTGTGCCAGAATATCAGGTGTAATTGATGTGTGAAAAATACCCGTACTTAAACTCTGGACAGCCGTTTGTCATTTTTGTCTCTTGACTTTGCACAGTGGTAGCCCATGATATCCAGAGCCAGTGCTACAACTCAATATTTCTGTAATGACTTCCTCACAATACAAAACATTAATCTATTATGACAATATAAATAAAAAATAAACTCGACACAAGGGATTGCCAACAGTCTAGCAAATACCAGGTAGTAGGACTGGTGTGTACTGTAAAACCTGTCTAAACCGAACACCAAAGGGACTGAGAAAACTGTTCGGTTTACAGAGGTGTTTGGTTTATAGAGGCTCCTTTCACATGGCATTCTATGTAGAAGGGACTAGAAAAGGTGTTCAGTGTAAACAGGTTTCCAGTTTAGACAGGGTTCGGTTTAGACAGGTTTCACTGTATTTACTTTCCCCAAGTCTGTATTAATGATGGTTGACTACCCATCACCCAGTTTGTGACGTTTACTAGAAGGAAAAATCTTTGTCTTTTGGGATGTTATATCTTGCTGGTATCTGTTATCGCTTTAAATGATGATATTGATTGAATTCATGCTTCACACATGGTTTCCAATCTTTCAAAAATGATTTCAATATCAAAACTTTTAAGTTTGACAGCGTAGCACATTCAATCTTGGCACATCATGACAGGTCTGCACAATGAACCAGTAAAACCAAAATTGCGGAACAAACTAAATTTTGAGCTGCAACCGAAATGTAGAAATTTACCAATCAGAAAATCGCATTACAGCTTTAAAGTAGGATAAATGCATAATTTCTGATACTGAACAGAATAATGAGGTTACATCATCACAGATATTTACAGAGAATATTGCATAATTTCTTATTTCTACATGAAATTCTTAAATCATATCCCACTACATATACATGTATTTACATGCTGATGCTTCAAAGCAATTAACTCAAGTTAACACATGGTAAATGACCATCATCTCATCATAAAGTAAAAAAAAGACTATAATTAATGTTTCTCATGCAACGACAGCTTAATATATGAAAATGAAAAGTAGAAATAAATGTCAAACAATAGTGATTGTAATTAAAGTAACTTGAGCTAAGTAACATATCCAGTAGGAAATAGTTAGCAAGCTCAAGTCTCAATAAAGGCTGGTAGGACCCTCTTAGAATATATATTATGGCCCAAACAAGGATGGGCCCTGAAAAACATCCCAAAGTGTTAAGTTGAAAATAGTCTAGGTTCACTTTCAATAAAATGATGACTATGTGACCTTCAATGTCATTGACAAGATACCATTGAATCCTATGGAGCAGGACGAAGGATACATTTGTATACTGGGCATGTAATAAACCCTCTGAGGTAAAATGTTGAGTTGTATTTACAACTTAGTATGGGTCCAGTCTTATCCAGTTTTATTTCATTTTGGTTTTGCTCTACGTGGGTCCACTCTTAATGATGTGTGCCAATTACTTTGGCAATAATCATAAGTTTCAACAGACTTTTATTGAGAGTCTGGAAATTGAAGGCATGCTTTTGACTCATTTTCAAATGTATACCCTTACGAAAAAATATGGCTTCTGGCACATAGTTGTGCATGCTAACCCACAATAGTTGTGGATACCAAGCTGCAACTGTTTGTGGCTTATAAGCAGGTTATTCATATTTTATCATGCAAAGATCTGTTCTGGCACAGTTTTGCGGCATACAGGCCGCTGTGATTGCAGACGATATGCCGCAAAAAAATGGGGCGGGGCTTTTAGCGGCATAGAGGCCGCTGTGATTGCAGACAATATGCCACAAAAAATGGTGGGGTAAAAGGTTTCATGGTAAAATGCTGCTATGCATGCTTCCTGTGCTACCCCCCCCCCCCCCTCCCCAACCATACCTGCATTTGTACCTACCAGTTTTATACTAGCCAGGAGATTACCATACACTTCACATCTTCATTTGTTTTAAGGGACAGTAGCTGTAACTTATGATGTTGTTCTTTTAACTTTTGTGTGTTGAGGTAACTTTTCACTTTACTCACTTGGCAAAATAGGCAAAAATCAAGACACATAACAGTATAAAAATACTGCATAAAAATTAAGTTACAGCTACTGCCTTTTAAACCGCCTACTCACAGATGCAAAAAAAAACAAACCACTTACCACATATCTTCACGATAATACCCCATTGTTTATTTTGATATGTAAAACAATGATGTTGGTACACTAGGCTGGACCACTAAGAAATTAAAATAAATCAAATTCAATAATCTAATGAGGTTCATGTGAAAAACATAACAGAACACGTCTAAAAGTCTGCATTTGATTTTTCACATTATCCAAAGTTGTTTTCGATGCCATCCTAATGTTTACGATCTTGTTCTGAAACTTCAGATTGAATGTTCCTGTTGATCCATTGGTCTGTTCAGCTTCATGGCCTTTGCCCATACACTGAGAATAAGAATGATAAATAACAGACAAGGATATTATTACATGTGCAAAGTGAAATTGCTTGTATTTTGTCGACTACCCTTATTATATATTAATACAAAAATTCCACGGAAAAGAGCATTCATGTGCTTGAAAGAAATTATAATTAATGTTAAATAATTTACCTAATGATACAAACTCATGACATATCTATACATTATGTTTATTGTGATTACCAAATCATTGCTTTTCAGCCTCATTTTCACTATTTACTTGTGACACACCACTCCAAACTACAACTATTGACCAGCGGTGATTGGGTTTCAGCACATCTCAAACAGAAGAAATGTAAATGGAAAACTGTCTCATAAATTGTTTTAAAACAAAAAGTATCCCTTTATAATAGCGCAGTGCACAGTACAGGTTTGTTACTAAATAAGCTGTACGCTCGCGATATCGGACAAGTAGCTTGAAATGCGGACAAATTTTATCAATGTTGCATACATTGCTGTTTTTGCAGCTTGTACTCGACGAAAATACAACTCAGTTGGATAACTGCTAGTGTAACAATGAATACCAATAGGCATATCCACGACTCAGAGAGTATACTCTCTGAGTCGTGGATATGCCTATTGGTATTCATTGTTACACTAGCAGTTAGCCCACTGAGTTGTATTTTCGTCGTTCTTGCCTTCGTAATTTTCAAAAGCGTAATCTAAAAATGCGGACGATGCTGTGTGTTGGCCGCTACAGCTAACACACAGCATCATACGCAGGGCTAGCGAGAGTTGCCGACATCGACGGTTATTTACGAGAAATGAATAAAAGATTGGCATTTTTGGAAGCGATCGAGTAGCTGAGATAGGCAGGGATACGACTTGGGCCCAAGAACGCTGAATTTCGGCAGTAATTTGGCTTTTTACGTCAAGTCCCAAAATGGATTTGAAGTCACCGACCCTACCTACGCTACGGGTCTTTGCAGGGCTGTGGTGAGCGGGGCGATTAACTGTAGCGGAACACACAGCATCGTACGCAGGGCTACCAACCTCCATGATTAACTACCGGTATATTATTTTTGCCAATACCGTACGTTCATTTGGCATACTTGAACAGGGTTCGCCAAGAACAAAGACAGTGAAAACTGCGAAAATTATAGAGACAACTCGTGGTATTGAAAATTACTTACCGAATTTTTAAACGATCTGTAGCTCTTCGATCAAACTATGGGTGTGTCCGTGACCGTTGTTCTTCGGGACGATATCGCGGTCTCAGAATCGGTCATCCAAGGGCCATCAACGCATCGCAAACGCTGTTTGTTGGTTTTAAATTCATAGCTAACCGTACCCTGAATGATAATGTCCTACGGTAATTTTACGCTAAACTGTACAAAAATCAGAGCGAAAAAAAAACGGCGACGATATACTCCTCGCTCAAACGTCCTAACGGCCTACCAGTGCATATCAGATTTAATTTGCCGCTCAGGATTTGACCCATGACCTTTTGGCAATCTGACCAATCATAAAGAAATCTTCACATGATCTACATGATCTACAACAATCTGACCAATCATAAAGAAGTCTTCACATGATCTATGACATCATCAGGCGTGATTCTGGAGTTCCGGGTTCAAAGTCTGTTCTGACCCACGCATTGTCTTCCTGCTTCAGCAAGCAGCTTGATCGAGCTCGAGCTCAGCTGCGAGCTTGCGTTTGAAAACCAAAACGACACAAATACATGGGAATAACCTTTCTAGATCAACACAAAACTCTACAAAAACGGCTCCGACATAGCAGTCTCGTGACTTACAAACTTTGCCCGACGATGACTTTCATCGCGCACGTCCGTATTTTGACATGTTTGAAGCCCAGCGTGATCAATGTTGAAACTATGCGTACATCATACGCTGGGAAAGCTTTACCGTACGTACCTCCATGCCGTACGTACGCTTTCAAGACCTACTCCGTACTTGCAGTTCATTTAAAACCCGCGTGTGGAAAGGGCGTAAGAAAACACAAAAGAACAAGATATACGTTATTCTTGAGTTGCAGTTCTTTGAAAGACTAGTCTTTTCAAGGGAGATATGCACGTGAAATAAGTTCATCCATGGATGTCGATATTAGCCCTGCGTACGATGCTGTGTGTTCCACTACAGCTAATCGCCCCGCTCACCACAATTAGCTGTAGCGGAACACACAGCATCGTACGCAGGGCTAACGTCGATATATGGTTCGCCAGAGTTAATATTTTGCAAAGCCTTTTTTTCTGTAGAAACAGTTACGCTGTCAGTGAGAACCAATCATTTGCAAAACGTACATAAAAAGTCAGTGATTGATTTATTGCACCGATCAAAGTCAAATGGTAGTTTTTCACACAATTTGTCGAAAATCAAAGGTTTCCTGCTGTGCCAGCTGTAGTGTCACTGTCAATGGATATCTCATCTAAGAATGCGTGATCAAGTGGAGTGTCAACTCAATGTTGTGGCTTATAGTAGGGGGGTCGCGCGCGCTCAACTAAATTCCTTCACTTGGGTGTGCTCATTGAAATACGTATGAAAAAGTGCCATCATGAAGAAGGTGAAGTCGTCGTTCAAGAAGAAAAAAAACGTGTAATAAATAAAACTATTTACAAACTTTGTGTGTGTTCTTTTCTGTTCTTTAATTTTTATTTTGAGCAATGGTTTTCTCCGCTGAAAAGTCAGCGAAATTTGGTTCAGGCTGGCGCGCGCTAAAAAACGGCGCGCTGATTTACGTCGTTGCCGTAACTTTGAGACAAAACCCGGAGGCCGTCTTTCTAGGTAGAAAAATCCTATATGTGTCATTTTATAGACCAGAATTCGACCTATATGATGGTGGTTACGTATCGAAAATCGGCCAAATGACAGCAAAAATACACCAAAATAAAGATTTAAAACTTAATTTTCCTTTTTTTCTTCCGTATGATTCATATTATACGGAGCCAGTTCATAAATATTTGAAATTTCAGCTTTCTAATGATATGAAAATTGTACGGATTCGAGTGAACATGGTCTCCGGAAATTACAAAATACTTTCTGTGACAGAGCGTATAGCGCAAGCTGTCATCATGGGGGGTCATCTGAACAATAACGCCGACCCGGCGCTCAAGAGTTTTCTGACCTCATGGAGCTTCTACGGATTCATATGCAAATATTTCAAGTTCTCACAAAGATAAAATTTCGGGAAAGTTTTCAGGTAAGTCAAAATAAGCCTTTTGAAGTTGATTTTGTGTCGATCTGATTTTTAGTTCGAAATTAGAATGTTCATTCTTTTCTGTACTTGTTGCCATGTTACGATCTTTTTCAGTTTGTTGACGTCGCGTTGTCGATCGAATCGAACGATTTTAAATTCTCCCTACTTGTGGTGGTGTGCTGAAGTCCCGGGACTTCGATCAGCGTACAAATGATCGTCATACATGTTTGAAAGTTATAAAATGTTCAAATAAATTGTTGTGTCCAATTTCCGTTGTAGCTGTTGTGTGTTCGTCCACTAGACGGCAAAATTTGCGATTCGCGTTTTCCCGTGTACCGTCAATTTGATCCCGGAAGTACCGGTAACACAGGTTGCGGTCCGAGCGAGCTTTCAGAATAGGGAATGTAAAATCTATGTAACTGCGATTTTCGTCATGATTTCACTTTAAAAGGAGTTCCAATCGGCAAAAATACTATTGAAGAATTTGAAATTCTCGTTTGCTAAACCGCGAAAATGAAATTTACCGTGACTGAATTATGAATGAGAATGTAAACATGAATGATTGATGGCACGGCCTTGTCGCAATACAGTTTAGGGACCGTGGTTTACATTGTGGACGGTAACATCGCAACTGCAGATTTACTTTCTGGAACTAAATTTCCAGTACCGAGCAGTTCAGTTTACACTTCTTACCGTTTATTAAATTCCGTCGATGTCAGATAAAGGTAAAGCTACTAAATTTCGGAGCTGGAAGACAGATCAAGTTAGCATGAATCAGCTGAGCGATCTAAAAATAGCTACTGTAGACGTCTTTGCGGAACTTCCGGTTTATACATCCGTGGTGTTGCAATGCGAACGCTCGGTGTTTTTCATTTCTAAATGATAAAATTCAACACTATGAAGCAGTAAAGAAATGATCGAGCAGTATTTAATATTTTGCTGACGTAAAATCGAATTCATGACGATCTTGTATCGCTTATAACATGAAGACAGACCATTTGGTCATGCTTGCATTGTGCTTATGCCCTCTGTGGGTCATTGAGTTTTAGTGTTTACTATGTATTGCGTCTATTACTCACTGCTGTACTGATGAATATAAAGTTAGCATTCAGATTTTTTATTTGTAATAGTTATCCTGTTTGTAAATACTACTACTACCACTACTACTAATAATAATAACAATGATGATGATGATAACAATGATGATGATGATGATGATGATGAATAGTGATGATGATGATGATGATGATGATGATGATGACAAAAATATTCATTTCTATAAAAAAAGTCTGGTAATTTCTGATTATTACCAATCTCTGATGGCATGATGCAATCTACAAAATGACTTCATTTGAAATATAGTAATCATTAAGAGTTTTGAAAGATAAAAATATGATCTATTTTTTATTTTTGCTTTAAGGTCATGACAAAGATGAATCAAGAAAAATATATGTAATTGGAGAAGAGTGTGACTGAAAGGGGATAACAAGAGAGATACTGGAAGGAAATGGTGTTTATGCTGTAGAAAATATAACTGAAATGGTTGTAGCTGAGCTAGAAAATTATAGAGCCAAACAAGGGATAGAGTGAAGAGAATCTGCAATTGGATTGACAATTTGTATGGAGAGGAGAAACATCCTTCAAAAAGAAACCATAATATTGCATGTATAGAGCAGATGAAACAACAAAAATACTGTCTACCAATTAAAAGAGATATGTCATCCAGTGCAAGAAACATGCACTGTACAATAATTTGTTTTTATTACACTGTCATACTTCTTGGACAAGTTTCATGTATTTTCAAAAGAACTTCATGATGGCTGACCCAGTAAAGGAACTTTGAAAATCTTCACAGCTTCTTGTTTATTAGCGCAACACACGTGTAGGTCACACAGAATACTGAAAAGAAATACTGTCAGAGCACCATTAACTAATCTTTTAAGGTTTTGTTTCACTATTTTGATTGAGTGTGTGTCAGTTGTTCGATCTTGTTCTATTCCCAAAGCATGTTGACGCAAACACTAATTATCTTATCAGTCAGACACACTGTTATTGTTGACATTTCAATTGTAGTCTCTACTAGAATTCACTTGTAAACAAAAACAACACAGATAACACTCTCACATGATAAATAGATAATGTGAACCTGTGCAACTTACCATGCTTTAGGGAGTAGTTAAAGAATCTACAATAGGTAAAACGGGGAATTCTAAGGCGCGCATGCTTACAGTAACCATTGTACAAACAAACCTATGTGGCCTAAAGTGACCATAGAAATATGTGTATTCCTGTGTACATGCTCACTCACAATGTTTTTTTGTTTGTACTCTATCACATGACTTATTCCACGTTCATTTTCCATGGAACACTACAGTAGTCTGCACACAACATTTTATTCCAGAGTAGGCCCACTGACACTCACAACAACAGTTAAGAAATCACTGACAAATGGCAAATACTATGGCTTTCTAATAATGTCATTTCTGTTGTCATGGTGACAAGAAACACCTATAATTACATAAAAATATTCTCTCAATGATATTCAAGCAAAATAACTTAATTGAACATTGTTTTTGCTTTTAATATCGATATTTGAAAGTTTTACGTCAAACCAGTATTGTTGCCATGGAAACCAATTCATAATATAACGTTTCCATAGAAATCATATAATTTGGCATTTTTGACAAATTCTGATACCACCAGTGTAAAGAGCACCCTAAGAAACCTATTGTGTGGGAAAATCTTCTGTTTTGGTTTAAATATGAAGAAACTATAAAGAATTTTAAATTGACCAATGGCAAGTCACCATATCCTAAGTTTTCAGCATTTGACCATGGTGGGTTTTATCAATTTTTATGAATTTAACAGTTTTTTAACGAGAAAACTGTGTCTCATTGATCAAATTTCATTTGGAAAGTGATAGTATGGAGAAAATTGAATGTAATTTTTATGTTAAATCAGAAATTTTTAAATTCCTTTCAAAACGAGAGCGGCCTAAATATGTTAATTTATGCAAATTGGCATTTTTACTACACTTTACTCAAAATAATTCACAAATTTTTTCACTTTCAATTGGCGATATCTCGGCCATTTCTGGGTCAATTTTGATCAAACAAAAAGCTTTCTGTTTCTTTTTGTAAGATCTAACAGGAAATACCATTGCAATATGCACATCTAACTTCTAAAAATTTCATGTGACCCCCCTACTTATAGTGAGCAATATCTTGCTCAAACTGTGTTTATTTAAATATTTTAGCATATCTGCCACAAAAGATTTGACTGATTGTCTTTGTGTGCCTGTTAAGTGCCTCTAGTGGCACATATCGGCACATAATGAAAAAAAGTTCTGGCAGCTTTTTTTGTGTGTAGCTTATAAGCCGCAAGACAGTGGGACATATGCCACAAAAAAAAAATTTCGTAAGGGTAAGTACATATAGGCAAGCTGGCGTCCCCTTAATGATGCAGTGGCTTAATTCAGGCCAACCATACTGTACTGTTTCACTTTCATACCTACAGAAGACAATACGAGCATAAATATCGAGGTCAAGATGCCCATTTCCAGTGGAACATATCACGGGTATTTATAGGGCTACTCATCAAATATTGGCCACGCTCTAGATTTCAGTATCACCTCATGTACGCTTATATTATATGCAAATGAGTTGTTTATCAGAGTCCACTCACTCTATTGTACTCAATATCTGCCCTTTTGCAGGCTTGTCTAAAGGTATGACATTATGCATATAGGCGAGAGTGCGACTTCTGCATTGTTCTCATCTGTTGAACTCACAGACAATGAAAAGAGGTTGTGTGTGGTATTCACATGAAAAAGTGCACTGTACTGTAGAGCATAAAGTGCCTTAAAGGGACATTATCGCTATCTTTTGACCCTTTTTACACCAATATTGTTGCAAACGAGCAGTTGCTGATGCTGTTCGATTTATTGAAAGGTGTCTAAAAAATGGTGACCATAGACAACTTCCATCAAGTTTGCCTACACTGTGTAGAAAAACCTCGGGTCAGGGGTTAACAGTAGCCCACCTAAAACCTCTGACCCAGGTTTTTCTACACAGTGTAGGCAAAATTGGATGGAAGTTGTCTATGGTCGACCATTTTTTAGACATCTTTCAATAAGTCGAACGACATCAGCAACTGTTCGTTTGCAACAATATTGGTGAAAAAAGGGTCAAAAGATAGCGATAATGTCCCTTTAAGTACTGCGATGTTGTGTAGTCACATGTCTCAGTAATCGATAAAAGGGCCCATATCAAACAGAAGGTATCTCCAGAGTTTCCTACATCTTTCCATGCAGAATTTAGAAAAGTAGGAAAAATAGCAAAAAAAAATTGAATTCTATCCTGTCTAACTGAATAGGGTAAATTTTACATGTTATACTTAGACTTCATCAATTATCAATAAGTTGTTAAAAACACATGTAGTTAAATTATATTTTCCTTTCTGCTATGTGAATAGCTACATTTTATATCTGTCTAATTTAGTTACATTCTTCAAATTTGTAACACTTGTTATTCCTGTGAGTTGTGTGTACAGGGTTCACTTCCAAAATATTGATACATGCAATACTCCTCTTTTGGCTGTATGACCTATAACATTTGTTAAGCACCCAGGTCCATCAGTGTGTCAAGGTGAAACATGCCTTTGACTTTTGAATTAAAAGTTTAAAATTTTGCACAAATTTCCTCAGTGAAACTTTTAAGTTTTTTCTCTTATTCTTAATCAGCAATAAAAATCAGGGGTTACCCTGGAAATTTTAAATTAGAGAAGCAAATTATCTAGAATGCCATGGATGTAGAAAATAGCCAGCAGCTGCCAAAAACAACCGGCTGTCAGCTAAAATTTGCCAGCTGTAAAATTCAGGACATTTTGCACTAACTTAATGCTCAAATACACTACTTGTAACGGTCTGTACTTTTATTTTTGCCACTGTAACCAAAAATTTCTACATCCCTGAATGCTAATATTTGAAAATCAAAATGGCCATATGTGCTTGAATACCTGTCCCCATAGAGTGTTGTACTGTAAATAGTAACTCTGACTTTTCTGTAACAAAAATAATGCACAAAGTGATTTCAAGTCAAAGTTAGGACAATACTGATGAACTAGTTTACGGACAACCTGGCCGCAACATTTCCTGCACAGTGACCAGCCATGCGTACCATTTTTTATCCATCATTACCCACAGACACGGAACCCAAATTACATTGAATTTGATGGACTGATTCCGCAAACACTTTCCATCAGTGTAGATGTGTGGTTTTGCTGCTTTGCCGTTTGAGGAGCTGAAATCAGTGTTCAGCCAAGTACTAAATTAAACATTCCCCTTGTCCGAGTTCAATTCAGTTAATATTTAGTCAGTCCCTGGTTACTTAACCTGACAGTAGTTTAAACACCTTCTTTTATAATCCTTGTGAAACATCACAAGATTCCATCCTAAGATGCCCGATCATTTCCTACATATGCAGTAAAAAAGTCATTCGTAAGAATCACATGTCAAATGAAGTTAAAAAATTTACTTCCAATTTGTCAATTTTTCCGTTTTGTCCACTCTTTTCACCCCATTTCCATATGTAAAAGTCCAGCCCTACCATGTGAGACAATAGGATTGGGCCAGACCGCAGTGTTGAAAATTGAAAGGTAAATTCAGTGGTTGGCAAAGCGAATTGTCGTGGATGTGTAAATATAATCAACAACATGTCAGTTTGAGGCTTAAGTAGAATCTGAATTAGGAAGTGTGCGGGATGAATTAGGTACATTGAATTCTTCTATAGGGATTCTGTTTTGTACTGCATGGCTATCATTTCACTTTATTTCCTGTTGTAGAGTTTTACCAAGAGGATCTGCAGTAGATAATGACTCTGTGTACGTGCATATAATGATATATGCATTCAAAAACACCACCTGAAACTTTCACCACATTTTTTCATAAGCAATTATACATTTTCTAAGGTTTGATGTGTTGTACCACATTTAGGATACATAGCTGTACATGTAATAAGGTGTGTGTAGTGTACATGTAGGTGTAAAAGATGCTATATCAAAATAGACAACTTCAAAACAGAATACCAATCAACAATATATGACTTATTTTAAAATATACTGATATAAGACCTAACAAGTAGTTTTTCAGGAATTTCCTAACAGACCATTAGCTTTAATACTTCCATTATTTTTTCCCAGAATACAAATAAATTTATCCATCTTCTCCAAAAGAAAGCTGAAAAGCAAATTTTACATTTAGTGATACTTGTCCTTGCAAGCGCAACGTAGTTCAATGCAGCATGTTCATTATGGACAAAAAAGTATGTGAGGTTGTAAACACTTCTAGCTTTGCAGAAAAATAATTTGTAGTTTTTGGCTTTGACAGGGAGGGTAGATGTACATAAATTACTCTGTGAACCCTCGACATTTAGAATTTCACTGATAAAACGCGATGACAATGATGACAAAAATATAAAGTGTATCACACACGCCCTCCAAAAAAGTATACTGTACATTGTGATAAACAACTGCCAGAACTTTCTATCAAATCTGATTGAAGTTTATTCACCAGAAAAGGAACTGCAGAAAATTGCCGCTTGATTGCACCGCAGTATTGGCAATTTAATCCCCACGGATGACCGGTTTGACTGGTCGATGACTGCAAGTCTGTAATTACATCTGATCTAGCCCAAGGGGTTGTTTTTTCAAAGAAAGCACACCTACACGTTAAAGCCCATTTATATGCTCTTATTAACTTGAGATGTATTACTGTATGGAGCCTTACGATTTTTTTAACCTTTCACCAACATGGTATGGCCCTAACCTATTGTTATTAATGATTATTTTAGACCTGTTTACATGCAATCGGGGATGAACAGATTAAAATAATGTCCAGTTCTCAATCGTTGTGAAAGAGAAGAGAAATCATAAGAATGGAAGATTCTGTAAAAAATTTTCATAGTATCATATGACAAATGCAGCATGTGCAATTTTTCAGAAGTATTCTACAAAAAATTAGAACTAATGCGATCACATTTCCAAGTAAAGGATGTGAAACTTTGACATTTTAAAGTGACAATCATAGTCCTTGAAACAGTTAATTGCACTTGGAAATACGTAGATATACATAAAATATACTTCATGTAGTATAGTGTACTTTATGTAGTCGAAACTATGATTGAGTATCGAAAGTTTCGCAAATATCTAGTTAATGAATAAACAAAGTAACCACAGCAAAAAAAAAATTGTCAGACATGTAGAAAGTAATAATAATATAAACATTTAAATACTTGTGTGATGTTGTCATCTAAGAGGGAATGCTTCCTTGCAGGCACAGATACAAGGTTATGGAGCAATAATGAAGTTAGCACAAATTTATTTGAAAACTGAAAATTGAATATTTCCCATAGAGTTAACACAGGGATGGCGGCCATTTTGAATTTCAAATGTTCGTAATTTGTTTCTCTTATACCACATTTTGCACTAGTTGACCCCTATTTTTATTTTTTATTTTGCATTGAAATAGAAAGATTGCCTTGAGTAAAGTTTGAGGAAAAGTTTGTCTTTCAGCTTTGAGGCACTTAACAATTTAAGCAGCTCTACAGCAGTACAAAGTACTTTCAACTTAAAATAATTTGGATTGATTACTAAATTTACGTTTAGGTGAGGTACACATGAATGCAGAGGGTTATGTTAAATTTTTTGGACATTTAGTATTGTTCAGTTAATATTAGGAATTTGCATGTTTACAAAACTGACATGCATAGTGCCAAAATATGCAAATTAAGAGCAGTCAGCGTGCTTC
Source organism: Ptychodera flava (assembly GCF_041260155.1). Classification (NCBI taxonomy): domain Eukaryota; kingdom Metazoa; phylum Hemichordata; class Enteropneusta; family Ptychoderidae; genus Ptychodera; species Ptychodera flava. The sequence goes on from NC_091928.1 coordinate 30,361,503, forward strand.
AAACGCCGTACAGCATCCTCATTCTGCCAAGAATTGTAGCCCGACAGAGACAAAATGTCAGACCTACAATTGTTTGTTGTAATATAAATATACAGGCTTCTCCCCAGAGATCCAAGAGTGCTGCACTGCTCATTAATATTCATTAGCATTAATATTCATGAAAAACTGTAACATTTTATATGCTTATATGTTTACTTTCGTAGGACTTGATGTACAAATAATAACAGCCATTTGATTTCACTGAACAATACAGAAAGAAAAAAAATCTTTAGTAGTTATAAATCTACAAAGATTCCTGTGTCAAAAGTATAATATGTAAAGCCTGAAGGGAAATATATAACTTATAAGAGATATGTACATGTATTGTTGCAGCCGAGATATGCATCCCCATATCCTTACTAAATTGTTACAAAACATTAAAGATATGCTAATTTCCTCTTCAGAATGGTACTCTGTATCAATAATATGCAGAGTGTGAATGCTGTACATCCAATCACAGGCTCCCATTCATAGATCTGTCAGAGTATCCAGTTGATTTGTGGAGGCTTTCATTAACCAAGGTTGAGACATTCAGTGTTGTGCATTGATTAATTGCCTGTCTCTTTGCATTCAGGAAAAAGTACCTTAAAGAAGGGTTAAAAGGGGGACGTATGAACTAAAAGGGGTGCTACTTGGCATTTGATAAAAAATAAATGGGGTCAAGATTGTTTGAAAGGTTTTTTGTGGCTGCAGGCATGTCTTTTGTGTACGTGCCACACTCTCAGTTCCTTGACTGCATGACATTAATGTCTAGACACTCCACAAATTACGATGTTTTTCAGCCACTCCATGGGAAACGTGATCATTTGTAATTTGCATTTTTTCCTTTTTACAGAAAATAGTGGCTCCTCCTTCAGTAAAGTTGTTTGCATACCTGCACTGGCATATCGTGGTACATGTTGTTTGAATCTTGTTCTGGAAAGTAGTAGTGGACAGTATGACATTTTCATGTATAGGGGATTTATAGAAAATGATGTCATCTCTTATACACAAGTTTAAAATTATCCTTTATCAGGTGTGATCCAAAAGTTCACATGCTGCATTCATTGGTTTGTCATGCGACTTTACTTTTCGGATATCAGCATATACGACATTAAATTCAGTTAGAGGATCAATGGATGAAGCAAACTCTCTACCATTTTAGCATGACAAGACTATATGCAGAAGTCACACATTTCCTGATTATAATTTCTATTTTTGTATTTGCTAAGTCATGCCAAAGTTCAGAAGGAATGTATTCGCTGACATTATAGTACATTATGTAGTTTGATTTTGCTCTATATCAATCAGTCCAGTATATTCAGCGGATTCTCATGGAAGGTTTGAGGGGTAAAATACGAAAGATGGGATGATGTTGCAGGAAACGATGACAGACAAATATGAAACAGGATTTTATGGTTGGTAGGAAATAGAAAAGTAGAAATACAGTATCATCTGAAATTACCGGTAGCCCTGTTTATAAATGATTTTTCAAGTCAGTGTAACTTCCAACAAACTAGGAAGAATAATCCTCTTTGTCAAATGAAATTTTCTAGAAACTTCTTTGCCAGGACTTTGCCAAGACTAGCTGCTTCTTGAGGCGTTAACTGTCAGAGAAACAGCCTGTTGTCGTACAGAGATATACTATAATACAGCTTTCATGTATCGGTACAGTGTGCATGAAGTTACAGAGAGGGGAATTAGGGATAAGAAGGGTTTTCCTGGTTTCTGAGAAGGGTATGTTTTAATATTTATGTTGTATTGTACAATCAGAAGCTCATTTACATAAGAGAGCATCAGCGGTAGTCTACCCAGCAATACATGAACAAATGCCACACTGTACGTCATCTAAAATTGCTCATAAAGCATATATAGTCACGCTTCTGGATTCAATCCTTCTGGCCAGACCTATTGGATTTGAGGTAAAATTACTCAGGTAGCTATGTGGCAACTGATTCCTAAAAAATTTAAAGGCATTTGTAATAATTGAAAATGTGAGTGATGCAAGCAGGGGAGAAATTTAGGCTGTTTGGACTGTGTTTTATAGTTTATGTCACTTCTAATTTTGCTTAGAGATTCATGTATGTCACTTTGGCTAACATAATAGCATAAACCAGGTACTGTGTTATGATATTTGATATTTCCTCATCAAAACTTCTGAAGACTTTGTAAACAAAAAAAGTCTGTGCCACTCTGATAAATTTTAACATTTACTAATTTACATATAAAAAATGTTAACGTTTACTAATTTTCATATAACAAATTGTTACATTTACTAATTTACATATTACAGACACACACATACATTAATCCTCTTCTGACGTAGACTATGTTGTTACCTATGTACTTTTTTGTGGAAATTTAGGACAAAACATACATGTGTCAGTGTGTCAACATTTTTGGATGTGTCGTCATGATCCAGTAGCCAAATTTTAATATTTTGTAAAGAACAGTGTCTTTTCATGACTGAGAATACCCTGGCAGTGGTAGAACAATTATCTACACTGTGTGTTATTTCATCTACAGTGACATGATGGAAATATGCAAAAAAGATCACCAAAGTTGCAAGCGTTCATACACGTAGCATGTTGTACCTCAGTTGTCTACAGGTATAGTAGATTAAGCAGTGCATTACTAAATTGATCATTTTATGTCAAAGATGAAGCACTGTCATTGTCAATTGAAAACACAGTGTTGCCAACCCTGAGTACTTAATTTTTCCATGGTATTGTGCATGGCTGACAAAATAGATCTTCACTTTTATAAACAGTTTTTGTATCAGCCAGTTCATGAATATTTTGTTGACTATAGAAAAGTACATTTGATAAATTCTCACAGAAAATTATAAATTGATCATTCTTGAAATTACTGTTGTTACGAATTTTGTCATACAGGCATACATGCATCCTGTCCACACTGATATCTGTACTGTACCATTTGATGGCGTAAGCTCTATTAGAATGAATACACTTAACTTTTGTTGTTTTAATTTCCTTTCCTGATGTGGTTGATGTGAACACTGAAATTTTGTTAGAACTGACAAGTTTAATACAATCAACATCTTTACTCTCAATGAAAAATCTAATCTTTATCGAGAATCCTTCAATTCCTTTAAAATCATTCAAGCCTTAACAGTGTACACTAATTTTTCATTCGATCTCAGAGTTTGAATCTGTTAACCGCTTATGATTATTAGTAGAGATCTTATCAAGAAATGCCATCGTCAACTTTTTTTTTCATCAGAATCGAAGGATTTCATATCACAAAACAGCATGTATCATCTACCCTCTGGCACCACACAGCTAGCTCAATACTTAGCGTAAATCACGTTCAATACATAGTGAAAATGATTGTAGAATATATTGATCTGTGTTATTGGGACATGTGACAAACAGCGTATCCTTCAACTTTAGATAGAGTCACTGCCCTTGCATGTGAACACAAGGACATCTCAATATCAGACGTGTTATAGAATCCTGTCGGCAGATACAAGTGTCAGATTAACCGATTTTACATAATTTTTTACCCCGGTAGACAATCGGAGCGGAATGCAAGGTGATTACAGTCTGAGGATATAATCCCATTCACATGTTTTCCTGTTCATAGATATTTTTACGCTTCAAAAGACAATGGCATAGTAACCATATTGTGAAGGCAATGAGGTTAATGCTCTTTATAAGTTTGAGCACAGCCTGTTTACTCAAACTGCCACAATCGACAGATGAGAACATTTTGCCGAGTGAGCAGACAGTTAACAATAGGTCAATTGTACCTCAGTCTGGCTCAATCCAAGCATGCACGTTTTTCCGTATCACACCATGTCTAGTAAGTACCGCATTGTCGTAGGCGTATTATGCGGAAAGAAAATTGCATCACAAAATTTGAAAACAAAATTAAAAACTGCTGTTATCACAGAATAAGGCGCTGAGGGGTTTCAATTTAGCGGAAGTCACGCAAATGCCCATATTGTTCATATTCACTAGATCCCAGACACTCCACAGATTTACCTGAATTCAAGTTAACAATCTGGTGTTCCATTTGTGATTTTCCATCATTTTTCAAGGCTTTTGTTACAGAATTTATCCTGTTGGGGAATTTTAAACTGATAAAGATTTTCCAAGGGAACTTGTGAATTGAAACAGAAGTTTTTTTATACATGTATAGCTTTTTGATTACTTCCTCATCTGAAGAACAGGAGTCATCAAGGCCTTGAATGAGGCTGCAGGGATCTAATCTGTTTGAATTTCTGTTTATGTAACTTACAGTATACTACTTTCATACTACAGTTAAAGTCGCCTCTGAGTCGGCCCTGGTTTTAAAAAACCAATGTGAATGTGCTGTGTCAGCCATGGATTGGCCCTGAATCGGCTTAATTTATGTTAAATCTGAGGGGTACCTGTAGGTTCAGATAAGACAAATTTATGACCGGTATTGTAAGTGTGAACAGTTTACCGTATGTCGGACCTGGGCCCAGCTGACACCTTAACATTGGCCAAGATTGTCATTATTAGATATTAAACTGAGAGACAAGGAGTCTCAAAATACAGTGTGAACAGGGACCAAAATTTTCTCATGTTAATCTCAATCTTTAGGCAGGCCCAGAAGCAGCCCTGGGCTTAAAGTGAGAACCTGGTAGTTATCCCTGTACAATATCAGCATCACCTGATGACATGAAGGTGATACCAGTCTGTACTTTCAAATGTCTTTAGGACAGATTTCAGCAGACATGAAAAAAGTGTAGGAATACGATTAAACACTGGCAACTTAACCTGGCACAAAAATTCTAGAAAAATTTTGAACATATCATGAGTGAGTGAAAAGAAACAAAGAGTCGCAGATGTAATAATTATCCAATCACAGTCCTTTTCTTTGTGGTATAGATGCGGTTAATTGGCAGTTGTAAAAACAGAGTATATGAAATATGACACCTTCCACTATTGGTTACCTGTCAATAATGAATGGTTAATCACACAGATGTAACAATGACTGTTCACATTGTAGATAATGTCCAGAATGTTAGAAACATTATCCCATTTTGACAGCATTTAATGTACCGGTAAACCTGTATCCCATATTTACATCACAATTTTGTTATTTGATGCATTCATATGTAAATAAAAAGCGGTTGGAAATTGCAGATGTTTCCTTTGAAGGAAAATGATCAAAGCTGAGGCCAATTCTACCTAAACACGATGTATCCAAACTTTAAGCTCTCTATCAGTCGGGCACCATGCTATTTCTGTTTCATTTGTTATGTGATAATTTGTCAAGAACTGTATATACCAGCACGTACATTACATACATTCCACATATATTCCCATCAAAATCAGAGACAAACCAGGAAAGAGAGGTCGAAATGAATTTCATTGTCATTTAAAAATTGGCAAAAAATATGAAAATTGCAATATTAAATGCATATCTAAGTGTCATATTAGCTATCAATATGGAAATATGTAAATGTCGTATGACATGGCGTTGTAATACTGTAATCTCATACCCAAATGTAATGAAATACCAGTGATAGGTACCTGAAAGTGATACTCACAGTACCATGTATGATGATGATATCACTTTATGTCTTGAGGGCATAAATTTTTTTCAACAGCTCATCTAGCTATACTAGCACTGTCATCTTGACATATATAATTTTTTGACCCAAGCAGATCATTTTAATTAATATTCCGTCCAAATTAGTTTTACTATTATAATTACCGGTACTGGTACACCAAGACGTGCAATGGTGCATTTCTCTTCGTCACTGAATGGTTTACGTGTGCCTTAACTTTGTGTGTGTCATATGTAGTTACATGCGTACAGCTACTTTTTCAAATTTATGATACAGTAATCAATTTTTGAGACGTAAGGAATGCGCTAAATGCATGCATTATTAGCGGAAAGTGCAGTCAACCTGCTTGCCTGGTGAACTGGGCTTGTGTAATTTGCACAAACATCTTGGAACGACATGGGAAGATATTTACATTGGCACCATAAATATTGTTGCTGTGGACCCTGTGCACTAATTGATGGCAAAAGTTGAACATCGCTCTGTCTACCTACACCTAGCAACACTTGATGAAGGATTATTTCCTGTCTTGTCTGAGAGAAATGTACCTCACAGAGATGCATTCTGAAACGTATACTTACTCTGCTACATGATTCAGCAAGGTTGTAGCTCCCATGGTGTCTATAGTACAGAAGTGATGACAGTTTTGGCTCTGAAAATTTCACCATAAATAGGGCCCTGTAATAAAGTCAAACAGCAAATAAGCTATCCAAGCCAGACATACAAATGTAGTGCAGTGTTATATAATTTATTTTAGGCGGAGGCCTTTTGAGTTTAAAAAAGGGACATGAGTGAGACTATATTTGATATATGTTCCACCGGATTTTGTCTGAATGGCGGCTTGAAAATTGTCAATAACTGATTTGCCATCGAATAAAGCAAGGTGTATGCAATGTGTATTTTTACATATAATATGCATATTTAGATATTAGATATGTTTGGTCTTGTGTTGTGTCATAACTAAGAGGAAGTTGACATTTGCATTGTTAGCTGATGTATAGATGTTTAAAGGGACAAAGTTGGCCATTTTTTATGAATTTTGTTTTATACGAGATACTACTTATATTGTTTGACATGTTGAAAGATACTGAATAAATGGGTCACCATGCATATACCGGTATATTCGACCCCGGTTTTAGACACGATACATGAAACCATCTTAATAATGAATAATGGTCATGACCATGCTGTTGTTGCAGCTCGTAGTCTTAGCCATAAATTCATTCAAATTAGTGTGACGTATACAGTTCAAAGCAGAACTAACGCACCAAAAGGCTCGCCTCGGGCTCGCCTCGGACTCGCCTGAGGCGCGCCTTGGGCGCGCCTCGGGCGTGCCTCAGGCGAGCCTGAGAAGTGGTTTCCCCTTGGAGACCTGCTGTACTCGTATGCAAATTTATTCACGTGCATGACAAAGGGCAGAAATATTGACAATCAGTACTTGAACAATAGGCCCGTCAAAAACGATCTTGCTAACCTTTACATACAATGTTGCAACTCTCAGAAACTATTGCTACATGTAAAACCATCTGGAAGGAAAATTGCTACACTTGATAGGATCTGTATTCATCTGGTGTATATCAGCTGCTATTGCACCCTACGTTATTTTACTATTTACACTTCTAGGATTCGTAATTAATAAAGATGTTTCTGTTATGAACTTCTTGCCTTGCTTTTATTTAGGATACGTATTCACTAACAAATGCTCCCGTTTTGTACTTACAACTGCCGAAAATCATATATTAATGCTTGTTTGCTGATGTTTCACATGATATGTATGTGTTTCACTACCCAATCAACGTCCTTCTCTACTCCCCGTTTCGAGAGAAATACGGCCAAGAAACAAAATAATTCGTCCATTTCTAAAATGTTGTACATTTGTCAGAACCGTTTCCACTCCAAAAGTCACATACATTGCGGCCAAAAATTATGTCTTTTGCCAGTGTGTTTCACGTCTGTCCATCCATACCTGATGATGTCAGACATTCAAAACTGTTCCCATTTCAACTTATATTACGACAGACAGCCAAAAAATTACGTCCGCTTCTGTTAACATTTTACATGTGGGTCGATACCCCTCAACAAATTCCAACATTCAAAATTGTTCCCGATCCGAATGAAATTGGGGCCAAAAAAAAACTTAACTCAAAAAGCTTTCAAAATTCCCGGTTCGTTTCTGATAGTATTCTGTGCATGTGAGTTGATACCTGATAAAGTCTGATATTCATAATAAATTGTTCCCGCTCCTAAGTAACTGGAGACGGAAAAAACGTCTTTTTCTGATGGTATTTTACATGGTATTAAATATGAACCGTTCTCCAACTTTGAAAGTTATTACACTGCATAAAGATTACGTCCAAGTACGTCACCACAGATTTCTCATGTCGTTAATGTTTTGAAAATGGTTGCGATATCTTACAATTATCCAGCTCAGAACTGTTGCCGCCCCACATGTATTGCGGCCAAAAACTATGGCGTTACGTCTTTTACCAGTATTGTTTAACATAACTGTCTATACCGATGAAAGTCTGACTTTCAAACTGTCCCCATGCCAAATTATTACAACCGAAAACCAAAAACGTAAGTCCGCTTCTGTCAATATTTTACAAGTGAGTCGATATCCCACATTCAAAATTCTTCCTGCTCCGAATAGCAATTGGGGCCGAACATAAAAAACCTCCGTCTTTTTCTAGTAACGTAATGATTCCCACGTGGAACTAACTGGTGCAAAAAAAAACCCACAAAAAACAGGCATCTTTTTCTGTCAAACTCAGTGAAGTCCGAAGTATCAGAACTTAATGAATTTCACGCGACTGATCAATCTTGTGATTAGCAGCTACATGATGTTAAAGGTCATAGGTGACATATTGCAAATCATTCCTCTTTGTCGAATTGTGAAACAGCGAAAGTCTGCCTTCGAGGAATCATGCTCCCTTTTCTCGGAAAACGGCCAGTTTCCATAGCAACAATGCAAATTTTAGACTTGACCGTCGAGAATAACTCGGAGCTGCGGAGCTGGACGGAGGTCTGAATTTTTCGTGTACAAAATGACGGAGGCACTGCTAAAGTTTCTTGTTATACGTTGAATAATAGAACACGGGCTAAAATGCTCACTGGAGAATGAATTTTCGTTACTCTCCGGCCCTCTCTTGCACTGGCGATGACAAAATTACGCCGAGTCAATAAGCCTTAGACCGTGTAGACTAGTGTATTCGATGTCATCTGGTGCAATAAAACTAGGAACATCACAGTCCCAATATACATGGGAAACCGCTGGGAATATCCATATATCGACAATTGATCAGCGGACAGCAGTACTGCTCTGTCAAAGATCATCTTTTAGTTTGTTTATCAAAACCGCGGGGTGTGTCATAAAGTATAGGCCATTCATTTTGCATGACCGATGGTGATAACCCAAATAAGGGATTAACTTTTTATGAATAAGTTACATTGCTTTTAGCTATGTGTATCACCAAGTCTTTGTTGAATTGCTCAGTAAATTTCATTGATTTCCATTTTCATGAAGTTTTGATGACCGTTTTGCACGAATGACTAACTTGCACTTTTTCCAACTTGAACCCGCCCAGAAGCAACTCGCCGGATCGCCCTATTCCCACTGGGCCAAACCAACTCGCCCGTTGTTTGAGATGTACACATACGACACGTACCGCGTACATCGCGTTGTAAATTTTATATGCATCTTCCATTGTCGATTTAGTCTGTCGATTAATTGATGGTAGAATCGAGACTGTCTATGATTTTATCAATTGGAACAAGAAATAATTTCGATTGATTAACTAACACAACCAAAATTTTGAGCATTTTCTTCTACTTTAAAAACTAAGTCATCGCCTTTCATTCACAATGCCGTTTCGTTTGAAAATGCTCTGTCCCATTGTCGGTATGAACGCCCAAGTTTGCCACGGCCGCACTGACTGAGAGATGGCTATATCCTCAGCTATGTTTTTCAGTTTCGGAAAGACTTGCCAACTATTCCTTTCAGTGCAAAGTGCAGGTCTTTCTACGTTTGCAGAAAAAATTTACTATCGTTGCCTCGCCTAACATATTCATGAATTGAATTCGGGCGAGCTGAGCTGTTGGTAGCTGCAATAATTGTAGCCCTTGGTTGGTAGGGATTGGGCTTCTGTCGTGCGGCTCGCGCCTTGCCCATGGTTGGGGCAAGGCGCGAGCCGCACGACAGAAGCCCAATCCCCACCAACCAAGGGCTACAATTATTGCAGCTAAGCTGTTGGTTCTTGATGGCTTGAAAAGGTAGGTACGCTATCAACACCATTGTTGCCATGCCTTTTTCTCGCCAGGTTTTCTCATTTCCCGAAATTTTTGGTGATGGCTATTTGAAAATAATAATTTTGCGTCCGTCCTGATCGTGGCAACTTGATGTGGCTCTCAGAAACTGAAGTCCGGAAACGTCACTGGCTTCGACCCGGAGACCAACCAAAAATACATTGTCAAACTTTATATAAAAGGTCAAACCAAGTTTACTTGCTTGATTGGATGCGTTGAATGCAAAAAACAAACTATGCCATTAATTAGCGATTAAAAGCTGCTGCTGCAGTTCAGCATTCTATCAAATTGATCTCATGCTTAGACTGTCTTTTTCTTCGTAGGTTTCTCGAGAAAAATCTACTATGTGCTCACTTCAGTCGGAAAGCCCCCAGATGAATAATGGTATCATCTGTATGACGCGCGCAAATATGTTTTGTGCCATGTCAAGGCCGAGACTCGTACACGACGTACAAGGCGACATTGTAGGCAATAAAAAGGGTCTGGCTTTATCTACAATTTACTATATTCTTACAAAAATACAGGAACACTGGCCTTGCATGTGTTTGAAAATCGATTTCGGGACGTCCCTGAATGAGAGCTCGCCCGGACGTAGAATTACTAACAACCAAAAGCCGTCGACGACAGCTGGCAGCTAGTACTACAGGTTAGGCCGGCCGACAGTTTGAACAACGTGATTTGTGACATTGATTCCCTGCCAGCCGCAACAACCATTCATACTGTATATGAGCTAATACACTGAAACTGTCGGAAAACCGAAAACTTGTGTGCATTCTCCGTACAGAATTTCGTTACACATGTTGGATAAAAGAACAGCGAGGCCTGGAAGTTTTTGGCAATTCCCCACTGTCACTCTAAGAATTCGCTGCAGTACAGTAGCTCGAGGTTTGCCTGGGTATTTGGGTCGGGCGGCAAAACGGCAAAACCAGATCTGGTTTTGCTACGTACGTACGGTACTGCAGCTATCTAAGAATATGCATCAACCGTAATTTCGTCACAAGTTGGCAAATTAGAAATTTAGTGACTTTGAATTTCATTCGAGGAAACACTGCAGTCGGTTAGATCGGAAATATTGCCGAAGTAACTGCTCGAGGTCAGATGACACCATGCGATGGATGTAAAGTGTGAAAAAGGTTCATATACAACAACTAGAAATGAGACGCACATTGTTAACCTCGACGATAACTGTATACTAAAATAAGAGTTAAAAAGTTTTTTGTGAGAAATTGTAAATGACGGCATTAATTATGACAACGTCTAGTAGGCCTACATGGCGGGCGTCTGTAACAGTACCTACCGTTTTCTCTCCGGCACATTTTCTTCAATTTGAAAGTCTGTCAAATCAGGTTGCTTCAACAGTGATAGGTTCCCTGGTCAATGAAATTTAACTCAGCAATGCAACAAGACTACACATGGGCAAAAGCAATGTAACTTTATTCATAGAAAGTACATGTAAATCCTTTATTGAATAGTTACTATCGCGACGTTCACGCAAAATGAACAGCCTCTGCTAGTGGTGGTGTTTTGTCTCTGACTGCGCACTCCACTGTGTTTTTTATAAACAAACTGCACAATGATCTGATGCACTTTGCGATACTACGTCGGCTAATCACTTGGCAATATTTCGTAGGGATATTCAAAACGGTGGGGACAGTGTTCGGTGTTCAAGACTTGAAGTAACATATTGTTGCAACGATTCGCGACTTTCTCTACTGTGAACTTCACCGATGAGATGTCACCGATAACGGCATTGACGTCTTTTAAAAAAACTTCCCACAATCCGATGTCGTATTTGGGCTAACTCACGGTCCCTCTGCGGACCGTGCCTAAATGTAAACTACACAAGTCGCTCAGGAAGTCACTGACAAATAATTCATTCTTTGCCCTTTGAACCCAATTCAGATCCATGTAAGGACTAAATAATGACATCATCTATGTAGCACAGCATGCAGCGGAAATTTGCATATGATTAGAGCGACCTTTCGATGAAACCGGGTCAACAACTTTGTCGTGAATACTTAATTAGGTCTTGTTCGCTGGAAGGGAGACAGACCTGTCTGTAAGCATTTCTTCCTCAACACACGATGTTTTTTGTGACAGGTTATGTGCCACCACGTGACAGAAATGACAGACTTCGGTATTTTTTGAGGGTATTTTGCGGGAAAATAAAGACTTACGTTTATCGTTTGAAAGTGATTTGAAGTTGAAACGGCGATTCAAATGGGTCGCCCGCCGCCCGGGAGCATCGCGTTGACTGCACCAGCTACTCTGAATGAAAGCTCGATCAATATCGTGATCTGTGGTTGAGGTTTTCTCTGTCAAAAACACTCAAGATGAGGAATTTAAAAGGATTTTTACCAAATCTTAATTTAATATGTTATTTTGGAGCGATCAATGAATGTTTATGTGAGGTATTAAAACTTTGATACGGAGACAGCCATGGCAGCCGGTCACGGGAGTCTCGATGTACATCTACAACACACTGCAACACGTTCCAACGGTCACTCCAAGTTCCGAACTGTTGACCTCGCGTCATATTCCTACGTCTATGACTCATTATTTTGTCTAAATAAACCAGGAGCTTGAAATGATGGGGATAGAAAATGAGACACATTGATACGATGGTTGGAAAACGAAAGAGGGTTAAAGAGATACTCGTTTTTTATCAATGTCGAGGATATTGAGACACGATGCGGGCATCAGGAAATGAAAGAAAGTGCCAGAAAGCTTTTGACAAGCTCTACTTTACTTGAAAAATTACACCATCGCCAAACTTGCCATTTCGAATATACAACTGGTGGGTCATGTAAAAATTGAACACAACCACGCTGAATACGGCGTGGCCTGTCATACCGCACTACTTCAACACAATGCCAATGGTCGTCAAAAAAGAACGATGTCGCTTCTGGTTTCAACATGTCGAAGAACGCGATGTTTTACTGTTGAACTGAAATAGATGTATTTCATTACTTGTACAAAAACTAACGGAGTCGGTGTTTGTAGAATAACGTGTTCTCTAAATGGTCACCGATTCACAATCACTGAATCATCGTTTACAACAGGTTGCCTTCGTAACTCTCCGAGATTTGTGATCAAATCATTGTTTGACTTTGAGCCAATTTAAATGTAGGCGATACATTTGTCAAATAATTTACGTGAGCCACACAGCAAATTGGCCTTCATATTGTCGCTCCAGACAAGAAAAGGAAGTCTGGCCACAGTCAGTGATCATGGTCTGGCTCAGAGAAATTTACGGCGAATGAAGCTAAATAAATTGGAGGGCAATTATTACCAATTCGTTTTTGTGGCATCGTAAAACGATCGATGGCGATCACTGTACACAAGACACTTGTTAAGTTTACGTTGTTTGCTACAAAGTTGTACAGAAATTTGACCCTTCAACAAAGTGGGTCACAAGCTTTCCTTTGATGTGAAGGTGTGTAGATTTATATGCTTGAACTGCAAGTGCAACAAATTGTTGGCCGGTCTACAGTCCAGAAATTTACGTCTGAAAAGTTAGGTCGACACTTGTCTTATCGTGCTCAGTGTAACCACACTGTGGCTGGGACAGTTACCGCTGCATAATTTATGCATGTCAACATAATGACAATTTCCAGTTGGAGATAATGAGCTATTGAGGGCAAACCTGTGTGGTCTGAGACGCGCCTCAGGCGCGCCTCAGGCGTGCCCAAGGCGTGCCTGAGGCGAGCCCGAGGCGAGCCCGGATGGTGCGTTAGTTCTGCTTTGAACTGATAGTAGCCGTTGTAACACTAGCAGATTTTATTTTCATTGTTCGTACAGAAAAATTCAGACAAATATTTATTTATGCATATTAATGAGAGAAAACATGACATTTGCGATCAGTGCTATTGAATTGTTGTTTCATGTTTTCTTCTCGTGAATGTGAACAACTTTTGGTTCTGTTGTCTGATAGGGATCTGTTCAGCTCAACCACTGGATCAGTCAGTATGACTTAATCCCGGATATAGTCAAATATCACTAAAATACAGCCATATGATATAAATGTACCATCAACCATTGCTATATTACGAAAAGCCTTGAAGTGGAATATTTCATTAATTTACGGTAGCAGTTGCGCCTGAAAATTGATGGACTACCTTAATCTTGCTCATATTGCCGTCCCTTAAATTAAACATTTTCTGCAAATTCTAGGCCTTGATGATAACAAAAAAAATTTGACGGTTTAAAACTTAAATAAAAGACAAATTTTGCTCCTTTCATTACTAGCTAAGACTTAAATAATTGATGGGGAGTTCCCCTCTGTAAAATGATTTAAAATGATGTGAGAATTCTAATTAACCTTTTGAGAACTGTAATTTCTCCTACCAAAATTTTAGTGCAATATTTTACCGATTTATATGAATTTTTTGTGAATTTTTTTGTAATTTTTAAGCAAAGGGTATCATATGTCATTTGCTGCCGTCCTTTATCAAAATTTTGGCAAAAATCTGAAAAAAATTAAAGGCAACAAAAATTTTGACTTTGACTCTAAGGGTCAATAATTCGAAAGCATTCCTGCATGGCTTAGTTACAATTTACTTAAACTGCCAGTCTGCAAATCCATTGTGAGACAGCATGGCATGGTGTGGATGTACTATTAGCTAAACTCATGCAAAGGAAAACATCTGAGTTATAGATTTTAGTTCTCCGAATTTTCCATGGAAATGATAACACCATGTGCAAAATGTTTGGGAACAAAAAAGGAACTGATCGATTGCCTAGCAACATCTTATATGCTGTACAGTTGCCGAACAATGAAACACATTTGGGTAATATTTAATGAAATTTGTCCTAACACATTATTGATTACTTTTTTCCCAATAAAGTGCCACTGCTTATAATAACCACCTTTTCCCAGGAAAGGTTCGTGAACTTTTTAAATACACCTTTTCCTATTTTCTGTCTTCATGTATGATGTAGTAGTGTACAACAAGCGCGATAAACATGTGTTAATATTCATTTATGTGAAGTACATTACGGTTACTGCGGACAAACCACAAAATCTTAAACTTTCGCTTAATTTTTTTAGTGACTTCGTTTCAAAGTCAAGAATGAAAATCAGGTGTCACCATGCAAAGTTTGGTACTAGAGAAACATGTTAATTAAGACTTACTGATGTCTGAATTTCGAAATGGCCATTATCTCTATGCTCATTGGTCTATAGAGAAAAAGAAATTACTTGGGTAATAATGCTGGACCAAAAAAAATCACCTGAACATCAAGGTCGTGAAGGAATTATATAAGATTAAAGGTGAAATGCGCCTAGCTGACAGATTTTTGGCTCTTCAACTTTTTGCAATTATTTTCTGAAGTACCACTGTTGTTGGCTTATTTTGGAGAGCTAAAAGTACCTTTTTTTAAGTCTGATTTTTGTGAAGATTGAAACTTTTCTTTTTCCAATAGAGTTAAAACAGGAATGGTTGCCATTTTGAGTTTCAAATATCAGTAAATTTAAGGTAATCTCTTTCAGTCAATTTGAATATAACCTCTAAAAATTGCCTTTCCCTTCCCCTATTCAACCACTGCTGGGTTTCCAAACAAACTTTAATAGCGCTAACAATGAACAACATGGCAACCTCCCCCAAAAGCATGTCTCAGATTTCTTTTATATGCCCTAGTTATTTTTATCGCCGATACCGATCAGAAAATTTGTTTAATATGTCGTAGAAAATGATCAAGCACCTCAAACAAAAATTGTAGAAATTAGGTTTTGCAAGACAGATGCAACACAGCTGTCAATCATGCAAATTTCAACTTGAATCACTGCAGCATATGGTAAGTGAGAAGGAAAGGAAAAAAAGGAAACATGATTCGTAGAGGTTATGCAAATTGACTGTCACATGATCCTTATGTAAACATTCATTAAAAATGGAAATCACAGCATTCAGTAATTTCTAGGCTTATAGAAAATATACACCATAACAGGGTTACAAGCTCATTTTATGAAGATAGATCATTGTTTCGAAGAGTCCTTAGAATACTTGTCATGGAATGTAATGCAAGCCAGGTGTTACAGAGAATTCAAGGATATTTTGATACATGTCTGTTCAATAACAAGTGCCTTGCAATCAGAAATTACTCAGACAAGAAATGGCCGACCTGCTGTGAAACTTCTTACACCTGTTTTTACAGTATACGGGCTAAACCACTCTATTGACAACAATGAGGATGTGCCAAAGTCTCTAGTGGGAAAAGAGTATATGATATACTAGTGGAGCAGAGAATGTCAAAGCTAGAATAACAGCTTAAATCATGACTGTTTTGGATCCCGTTTAATGTCAGTTCCAAATTTAGCATGCAGTGTTTGTCACCATTAACAGGCGTCAATGCTTTGATGTACTCACGTACATGCATGCATGTAGGTCAACTTGTGAGAGGTCAAGGGTCTTTCCAAGGTCACGCAGCTCTCAGTGACAGTAACTCATTGAGCAGTTTGCACCATGGTAATTACTATACAAACACAATTACCATGCAAGTATATTAAATGCTGAAACTTGAAGTGTAATCCCAAGTAATGGATCTCAAATATCTCATTCAGCAAAACACAGCATACTGTTTGGAGATAAGCTCCAGGTTTTAATGTGTCAAATTGCCATAGCAACTGGCCTTCAAAATTCCATTGATTCATTGGGTAGCACACAACTGGCAGAAATGCCGTTTTTGTGATTTCCCCAAAATATAAGCATCAGTTTCTTGTCAGTAAAGTAATCTTCTGATATTTACATTTCCAAAATACAAACTGTTTGGGTAGGGTATTACAGACAAATAGTAAAACTCATATTGTAAATACAAAGGGTATAGGCAAAAGGTATGTGATACTTATTATATTGCCAGTAACATATTGTATGCATGCATGCTAGGAAAACTGGCATGCCTTACAATTTGCAACACAGTCTGTACGTATTTGCAACAGACAAACTTCACAAAGTGACACTGATATAGAGGGAAAGAGGCCGCCTTGCTCTTTCAAAGAAAAAACATTAATACTAAAGAAATACAGAGCTGATGGGGTCAACATTTAGGAGGTCAAGGACACGGCAACCTACATGCAATTCAACTTGGTGGCTTGGTCAGTTGTTTTCAGAACAGCCAAGAAGTCCTTCAGCTGTTGAACTCTGCACATGTTGATTCTGATTAATTGCTGTGTTTTTATGAGCGGAATGCAAATGAGTGCTTGTAAATCACCACCATTGCTTGTCAGGCACTCAGCTTGAAGTGACAACCCCAAGCCCCACCACAGGACAGTATACCTGTAATCCTGAAATCCCACATTATTTATAAATGTTGGCGTGTCAGGAATTTGCGTCAGGTTCACAAACTTTGTCTCTTTTCTCTCACGTGAAAGTGTTTTCTGTCGCATAGATTTGTCACTTCAATCTTCACAGTCACTTAAAATATCTTGATCGCCGCAGCTGTGCTGTATATAGTGTATCTCTTTCTCTCACCCAATCTGAGGGACCCTGGATATAATTGAAATGAGCACGGCAAATGAAACTCTCTCCCCCATCCTTGAAATGAAAGTTTAGTGGAAGTGAAAAAATTGGAAGATGAAAATTACGAGTTTAACTTCCCTAAAACGCAACAAATCGCTGAGACTGCTGAGAGTTTGATAAACAGTAATAATTACAAAACAAAACCTGAAAGGTGATTGTACTCCACTTGTACATGGTTTCGATGGAATGACTATGAATTATAATCAACAGGAAATTCCAGAGATAATCAAAATCGGGATAAACCATCTTCCCCCTTGATGCAACGAGTTTCACATGTGATACATACAGTATATGTGTGATTTGCCTTTTCCATAGCCCATAAGTCAGTGTGTCACATCAGCTATCACTCATCTATCGCTGTAGTTTCTCTATTTCTGTTACAAGGTCTATCTCAGTGATAGACTAGCTGTTTATCTCACAGTGTCTGTGTATATAAATCCAAGATGCTGTCCTTGGCAGACTCTTCCCTAGTCATGAAGTGACAGCGTTGTCTTTCACAGAATACTGTTACAATAATGCATTGAGATATTCCCTATATTAGCAAGTTCAGTCGTGAAACAATATTCAAACAATAAACCACACCCAGCAACGGTATACCACAAAATTTTTACAAGTTTACCGGGGATATGTGCACGAGCGATAGTGAGTGCACATATTGACTGAACTGGTCAAAACTGAGTGGTATACCCATTGCTGAGGTGGTTTATTTGCTAATACATGAATATCATAATATTAAATTGAAATTCTGGCATGAAACACCAAAATGGAAATTTTTTTCTTGCTGAAAGCTCATGCCTGCCGTGTTCCATCCATGCTATATTGCCAATATAGCATGGTTATTTTCACCTCTCAACCAATCAGATCGCAGTATTTGCGCCATCAATATACTGCTATGATAGAGTTTTATTCAACTGGAATTGGCAATTAACATAAATTTATGTACATCTTCACATACTTCAATGTAGTTATAATATGCCATGTTGACAATTTTTAACATAAATGCCAATCTATAGACTTGCAACAACAGCCCAGTGATCATTTCTCTTGTATTTTCTACATCCTTCCATCTTTGTAGCTGCAACAAATATATTACATGTAGTTTATACGCCTACCTGTAAAGAACTAGGAAAATAAAACAACTGATTATATTTGAACAATTCTAGTGAAAGTAGATGGAGAGCACTACTATGAGTTTATGCAAATGCATGCACACATCATTCAGTGTTCCTGCTATGCTATGCTTCATAAAGGACTGATTGTTTGGTATTGTAGACAGTGAGAGTTTTTTCACTGAAACAAATAATGTTTGTTACAACTTTTGACTTTTTGAAAGATTATAATAATGTACAAGAATCCCCTGAACACATCACCAATGCTTTATACAGTCGTAACCCTTTGAGTGCTGTAATTATTCCCACCAAAATTTTAGTGCAACATTTTACCAATTTGTATGAATTTTTCTGTAAATTTTTTGATAATTTTTGACCAAACAGACATCACATTTCATTTGCTATAGTTTTTCATCAAAATTTTGGCAAAAATCTGAAAAAATTTGACAGTGTTACATTTTATAAAGGCGATAAAAATTGACTTGGCATTCAAATCAACTCTGAATGCAGTCTTTTTTGTGAAATAGAAGGGAAAAAAACAGTGTGAAATATATCTTACAGCAAGTATGAATTATGAAAACGAACACTACGCCCACGCACACCATTTCTTTCTCTAGTGAGTCGATGTTGATGATGTTAGCAAATTTCTACCACTATCATATTTAATGCGTGCCTGACGTATTTTTTTCAATTTTTACATAAAATTTTTATTGAAAGTCAAAGTACCATCCGCATGCAGACCATATTTTTCTCACAGAAGCAGTATTGATGACAGCAATTGTGCTATGCTGATCACGATACATGTATCAAATATGAACATCTACCGGATGTTTTTTTAAAAATAAATTTTAAATGAAATATTTTTATTCTGTAATAAAAAATCTACACCCATCAAGTCTTATCTTTTCTCTGTTGTTGGCAGTGTCTACGCTGATGAAATTATGGAAATGCATTCTAGATTTTTTTCTTACAAGAAAACTTGAAAATGACAATTTCTGCTGCAGAATATATCCTTATCCACTGACAACTCAATTTTATCAAAATACAGATTTTCCCTCCTTTCAGTTCTGCAGTGAATTTCACTGAGTTATTGACAGTTCTATTGTGTGATTGTAATTTGGAGGATTTGTGATGAGCATGCACAACGCTGTGCACGATTTGATGTCTGTGGTAAGTTTCAAAATATGTTGATCAGGTCACTGCCTATTGAACATCAAAATTTCACTGATGATACATTTTTAATTTCCTCTGTATTATGGATAGAAAAGAATTGAAATATGATGTTTGTGGCCAGATAACGAAAATGTTGAGCAAGTCCATGCTCAATAAATATCAAATGTCATTGAAGACATGCATGGTTTTGATTTTATATAATGAAGAAAAAAGAATTTTAGAAATCAAGATTTCATGCCACTTTTGATAGCTTTTTTGCTATTTTGTTTTGTATGTTAATTGCAAGTTCTTGTTCTTCTCCTAAAAGCATGTTTAAGGTAGAACGTGCCTCGGGGATAGATATTCAGACTCTCAAACTTTTACAATTCTTTTCTGATATACCACTTGTGGGGTTCATTTTAAAGCTCTTGGTGTAAGAAAACTTTTTAACGGCTTAGTGTTTTGAAACTCTAAAATTTTATTTCTCTCCATAGAGTTAACATAGGGATGGCGGCCATTTTTAATTTTAAATATCGATAAATCTTGGGTTATTTGTTTCTCTAGTACCAAAATTTGCACGGTGACCCTGATTTTTATTCTTGATTTTGAAAAAGAATGATTGAAGGATTCTTTAAGGAATTTTTGACCAAAATTTTAAGTCTTTCACTTTTGAGGCGATACTACCTTAAACACCTTCCGGTACCACTACATGTATCATGTCAACACAGTGGTTATATGTGTAAGTTACAGTGTTATATTGTTAACCCTTTAAATTTAGTCCAGGCCAGAAATTTGTCAACAATGTTAATGCAGGCTATGCATGTGTAGGCTGAGTTGACAAGCTGAATACTGTGTATCTCAACATGCTTTGTGGAGTAGAACAAGAAATTGTAGTGGCCATTGAAAATAAAATAGTAAAAAAAAATCATGAAAGGTTACAGCTTCTGGTCCTTTAATCCTATAATTTGCTATAACTTTTTCATACTATCAAAGTACACCCCCTGGTGTTTCTAAAATGGTATTGGTATTGGAATTGAAATATTTAGTGGGGACATAATAAGAAAAAAATCTGCAAATAAACCTTTACATGTACTGGGGACGGCTAACATTATCAAAACCCATGCTAGCAGTCAATGCAGAATGATGTCTATATTGTCTGCAGTGAAATCTGAAACGTTTACTATTCTGAGATCATAGAAATTAATGTAGTAGCTACAGTCAGCTTGAGTTACATATAGCTTTCGATTACTTTCATTTTTAAAATGTGTAATTTCCCTTTGATATGATGTCTATCAGTATTTGCCTTGCAGGGAAAAGATTCAACCCCTATAACAATCTCAGCCAGCAAACATAATGGTATCACAACCATATTTCAGATGTGCGGAAGTTGTTTTTTCAGCCTTTCAGCCAATCATGGACATAGCCATCCTTTCAGTGAAAGAACTGATAATTGTGCTTTTAAAATTTTATTCATCATCTATTCACCACAGATTTCTAAAACTTCTTTCAGCCCCCTCATAAAATTTCATGAGTATAGTGTTACTATGTGCTATGGGGTTGAACCATTAGAAACTGGGAGGGGTTGGGCTGAACCATTAAAACTTTGGAGGGGACGTAACACAGAGGTTATACGGATTGGGATGAACCATTAAAACTTGGGGAATTTCAAGTTCAAACAGATTTACCTGCAAATTTTTCAGGATCTACGATTCAACCCTGTAGCCAGACAGAACTTTTATATATATATTTTTTCGATATTCCCCACTTCATTTGTCAGTCTGCAGTTATATTGAGTACTTTTCTACAAAGCTGAGAAAAAACAATCTATAAAATCTTGGACCTGTTTTTCCCGTTTTCCAGCATTTGCCTCCCAAGATCCAATGAATGCAAATTCTTTACCAAATGTAATGTAAAAGCTAATTTTCAGATAAGAATAGTGAGCAGACTATATGAAGATCTAGAGCTGAAGATCACTCAAATTTCTGATTGTTTTTAATCCATATGGTAGCAAATCTTCAGAATTAATCTGTTTTGATAGATAAATCTGATAATGGATAGCTTTAAGATGCAGACATTCTGTCTACATTCTGTCTGCACATTGGTAATCCCACATGGCATTTTGAACAGGCTCGAAAAGATTTTCACAGTAAAAAAAAAAGGTGTGAAATTTTCTTTCTTTTACGAAAAATTCTGCTGAAAGAGTAACCAGAAATGATGTTATGTTTATCTCATTTAAAGTTTCAACATTTGAGTTTTTGTTCTGCTATATTGGTCCAGGAAAAGATTGGAATTTTGAATCGCAAATATCCAACATTATCATAAGGGTACAGTTCAAGGAGCTATACACAGGCAGGTGTACCAAAGGGCAGGGCATACCAGTGTTGGCAGTTTCCCTGAACCCTAGTACAATTTCTCTGCTCGGAACACATGCGTACCTACATGTATCTGCCTGTCAATCAAAAACCAGTGAGCTGTGCTTGGTTGTATTAACCCTTTGAGCTCCAAAGTCAATTTTTGTTGCCTCGACGGAATGTACCTCAGTCAAATTTTTTCAGACTTTTTGCCAAAATTTTGATAAAGGACTGTAGCCAAGGAAATGTGATTTCCATTTGATCAAAAATTATCAAAAAAATTACAGAAAAATTCATAAAATTTGGTAAAATGTTGCACTAAAATTTTTATGGGAAAAATTGCAGCACTCAAGGGTTAATGTTCTGTTCCAAAAAGGTTCTAATAATTATATTTGAGAAGTTGCAAAAAAGTGAACCAACTGTAACGATGTTGTCTGGACTGTTCATCAAATGAAATAAATTATTCCATGAATTGTGACATTCATGTGAGAGGAATATTTGATGATGAGATTTAATAAGATAAGTGATCCTAGATCTGTCAGTCATGAATGCTGCTCTTTGCCCCGTGCCTTACTTCCATATTAAAGACATACCAAAATGAGTTTCTGTAAGATCCAATGACAGACAAGAAATGTTTAGCCCTTTGAGCACCAAAGTCAATTTTTGTCGCCTTTGTAAAATATATCCTAGTCATTTTTTTGTCAGATTTTTGCCAAACTTTGGATAAATAACACTAGCCAATGAAATGTTATGTCCATTTGGTCCAAAATTTTCAAAAAAACTACAGAAAAATTCATAAAAATTTGAAAAATGTTGCACTAAAATTTTGGTGGGAAAAATTTCAGCACTCAAAGGGTTAATAAACTGCCAGCATTTAAGGTAGTGACTGGGGTTCCTTTGTAAATTTTAGCGATTTTGTGATTATTTCATATTCTGAACCCCTGAAATATGATCTTTTTATTAGAGAAAACTGTGAGGTAACATTGTACTGGAAAATGTCTTAAATTTTAGTGAAAACACGGCCTTCTAACCACTGCGCGAGTTATTATTTTCTTTTTGTTTTAACGGTCCGGATTACTGTCAGCGTTATCGTTATACCTTGAGGAGATTATGTAAATTTTTACGCACCATGTTGCGCATGCGCGCACGTCTTCATAAGAGACGCTATCCAACATGGCTGATGACTGCCGGCAGTATAAGCAGTGTAGAAAACGCAAACGGGGGCCGAAGAAGCAAAATGGAAAGCTGATGGACGCGATGTTGTGTGTTGGCCGCTACAGCTAACACACAGCATCGTACACAGGGCTAGCGAGAGAGTTGCCGACATCGACGGTTATTTACGAAAAGTGAATAAAAGACTGGCATTTTTGGAAGCGATCGAGTAGCTGAGGTCAGGCAGGGATACGACTTGGGCCCAAGAACGCTGAATTTCGACAGTAATTTGGCTTTTTACGTCAAGTCCCAAAATGGATTTGAAGTCACCGACCCTACGT
Source organism: Ptychodera flava (assembly GCF_041260155.1). Lineage (NCBI taxonomy): Eukaryota > Metazoa > Hemichordata > Enteropneusta > Ptychoderidae > Ptychodera > Ptychodera flava. The sequence continues at coordinate 30,385,005 of NC_091928.1, forward strand.
ACGGGTCTTTGCAGGGTTGTGGTGAGCGAGGCGATTAGGGCGATTAGCTGTAGCGGAACACATAGCATCGTACGCCGGCCTATAGATTACACTGCCGTCCAAAGAGAATCTATTTAATCTTCACTGGAAAATATGGTTCTATAACAGCAGCCCATATCTTGGACAGGTGCAGCCAACGAACAATGCAGTTTTAAAAAGGTCCTTACTATGATAAGATACATTGTGCATGACAAATAATGTGAACTGACTAAATTTAAGTCAAGAGGGTAATTAATTAGCTGTTCATAATTTGCCCTCCCACAGAAAATTTTTCGACTTACTCTCCCACTCTCAAACTTCATTTTTACCCACTCCCCACTTATTTTTGCCTGTTTCCCCTTCCCACTGTGAATTTTTGAAGCTCCCTCGCCCTGTGGCGAAAAAAATTGCCAATTTCCCCTGCCCTGGAAACAATTCCCCTCAAAATATTTTTCGCCAAGCCCTGTCCCCAGGACAATCAACCGATATCCGCCCTGCCCGGCCCTACAAAACAAACTAAAATTTGCTCCCCTACCACCTAAAAACATGTCCCCTGCCCTAGCAAAATTAAAATTTCCCCTGCCCTCAAAAATTGCTCCTGGAATAGCTTTTCGATGAATAGCTCCGTTGGCTGCACCTGTCTTGGACTTAGTTTGTCCATGGATGTAGAAGCATGGTTTGTCCAATTTGTCAATCCGACACTGTTATGTCGGTCTAGAGCACAGCAACGTACGCGAAACGTCGCTTCACGATCGTTGCCTGTCAATTTCTATCTGTGGTCAAGAGAGTGTCGCTGGGTGTCGCGATATGTCGCCGTTTCAATTTTACAATGAGTGAATCTGTCGAGTATCGCCTCAGTCGTTTATTTTAAGTCATGAAGAATCGCTTTTACGTGTAACTGAAGTTGATTTTGGTTTCATTATCCCGAGGCCATAATAGTACATGTCACAGTGGAAAGCGAAATAGCGCACGAAAACCCGGTCATTTTTTACTTTGAGCAAAAGGACTGCAGCAGATCACATGTGAAAACCACAAAAACAAGTGCGACTTTCCCGCATTCCTTGAACTTCTCAACTACAGAATTTTTAGAGCATCGAGAGTTGGTCGTCTCATCTCCGAAAGCAAGCAAGCAAGCAAGTGACGTCTTGTACTATAGGCACAAAAATCGGCACTAAAATGAACTGGGCAACCATTTCACACTTGGTACGTGCATAAATTACGGGCTGTGAGACCGGAAGTCGAGCGCTAGCGAGAGAGCGAGCGCGCGTCGTCGGCAGAACGCAGACCTGTAAACCATTCCGGCTGTATGATTTTTTAAAACTTTTCTCGTCTTGTAACCAGACTCTAACCGTTACCAAACAGTGTACAGTTAATATAATTATAAGCTAGATACGTATTTGACAAACAGATTATGCCCTGAATTATCTCTCTAGTGTTTATCGTGTAAATAGTACCCACCGCTTACGCTGACCAGCCTCACGTTTCTAAGCACAATTTTCATCATTTTTAGGCGAACTAATGTTTAGAGCTTGTCAGAAATTCTCTAACCTGATGCCCAATATTTACCTAGACCCAGATCGAATAATTTTTTTTGAAACGCACAAAAATCCGACTTTTTTCGGCGATTTTGTGTGAAAAATGGGACGTTTACACAAATCGTCGATTTTCTCAGTTCCGATTTTTGCTATGTATGCGCACCTTCAAATGAGTGTAAGTCGGCGACGCGTGGGCGGATTTCCCCGATTCTTCGCATGCTAACACTTCATGAATAGACCTGAAAAACCGTGTCTTAGATTTTTGATAAACCCCCCTGAAGTGACGATAACTTGACAAACGTGAACAAAAGCCGATAATTTATGCGAAAATCCGACAGTTCACACTTCGAAGGCTCACTGTGCAGAAACAAAAGCGAATTTCAAAAATCCAAAACACGGTTTTTCCCCCTGTATATCCAGCTGTCTAGTGCCGTTAACAGATCACTTAGGGGTGCTGCCAATTCTTACTTATACTCTTTTAAGTGAAAAAATTCAAAATCACATGTTTTTGACTTAAACAAACATACCAATGCATGTTTTGACAACTAAACAAAATTTTTACCTTCTTCAAATATAGACCTATTAGAAAATGTACCACATGTTGGGTGAGACCCTGTTTTCTATGTGAAACTTTTGATTGAAAATATGTGTCAACCAAACTGAGTCACTACCTTAAAACTGATATCATTTTGAGCTTCCATTATGTAAAAGTCCACATTGTTTGTCAAGAGAGATTTTTACAACTATTTGCAGTCATGTGTCGGAAGATATTTGATATAATTAGATTGTGACCTGAAACGAACTATTTAGGCCACCGAGGGGTCAACACGAGTTCAATAAAATCTTGTCATTGAATGGCTTTAAAGTAAAATGTAAGTAGGTCAGGGTATGGACGGTACTTTGCCAAAGTACAGTACATCTAGTTCAGTCCTGTGACCCTGAGACCGATGTGACCTGAGTCTGGCCAAGTGGCGAGTTCAATTCAGCCTATATAAACGCTCACCCCTATAATACACTAATTTTTAACTTTGAGGTCAAAGGTTCATCCAGATGTCTGCCAGTGTGAGAGATTATACAGATGTCTGTATCGAGAACTAGGACCCTGCCATGAACACGTGTGAGCTGAATATATCATATTTACACATCGTAATTCATCATTTCTGTCTTGCGAGACGCAGGGCACATCAAGAAATTAAATAGAGCAGGGTTACTTCCATATCCTTAACATTGTTTTGTATTCAGGGTAGATGATAGAAGCATGCCAAGTTTACAAATTTAAGAGACATAACATATAGTTGTAGTAATTAACATGTTGACATAGAATTTTCATTGCTTTGTTTTTTTTTGCGGAAAACTAGTTCACTTTCTCGTTCTTCTCCCCAACGTATGGTTCAATAAAATATACAAGCCTTGTGAGACATAGTGTGTGCAATGTGTTATGCAGTTGTGACAAGTGCAGTTGTTGACGAGTTAATTCTGGTCCGGACTTCAAAAATTTCAGCTGTCATCAATGAACTGGACACAGTCTGTGTTGGCAAGTTTTACAACAGGTATTTTGATGTAATTTTTGGAGCAGGAAAATTCAGACGACAGTGTTTTATAAGCGGAACAAAAATAATGGACAAAACATCAAAATTTGTCACAATTCTTGAAACCTAGGCAAGTCATAAAAGTCTGAGGCGGTCGACCATATTTTCAAAATGGTGGATTTCTACAGGTGAAACAAATAAGATTACAGCTGTAAAGTTACAGAAATTTCATACCATGCTTAAAAAGATGAAAAGATGTACTGGTATACGTGTAAGTTTAGCATATCAAACAGAACTTCATTCCATTCCAGCAATTATTTTGATTTTATAACCTACTTTTTAATATGCTAATAATTCTTTTTTCAACGGACTTGTTCATACTTCCATTACAATGTGTATCAACTGACAAAGATTTAACGGAACAAGCATTATACCTCTTTTCAAGTAGGCAACAGTGTTCAATATTGTCATCAAATGAATCGATCAACATGTGAAATTCTCACACTGACCATAACCAGATACATGTATAATAAGCAATTTATCAGACAACATACATTGAAGGACAGAAATGTGCAGTTTAAGAAGTTGAGGGAGTCACATATAAAAATCCATATATACTTGCAATATAATCATATAGAGTTATATATGTATAATTATATGATCTTTTGTAAATTGATTTTTGCCTCTTCTACAATTAAAACAGCAGCTTTCGTCTTACATATAGGTGTGTAGACATTGACAAGGAAAGACAGATGCTGATAATATCTTGAGCGTTAACCTAATTGCATATTTAAGTAACATTATTTATAGAACTGTCAGTGGCTTTAAACAGACAGGTCACCTTGGGAACAGTTGACAATCATTAATTGCTTGTTCAGATCATGCTAACCTATAATACATCTCAATCATCACCACATGAGATGCGTGATAAACAAGGTTCTCAGGAATAGTTGATGTTGCAAGTATATCAGGCCATAAACAAGGTCTGATAAATATTTAGGACATGGAGCTCTACTATAGACTGCCAGTCCTGCCACATCTGTGATAGTCAGTGAGTGACTACAATATCACAAGGCGAAGTTGAAAAATGAAATGCTTTCTTTTACGTTAGTATGCACCGTGAAAGTGAAAGATTTACACTTTTGCTCAAATCTTTCTTAAGGAATATTTCAACCATTCTCTTTCAAAATCAAGAATAAAAATGGGGGTGGGGCGGGTGGAGGGTGTCACCATGCAAATTTTGGTGCCAGAGATACATATAACCAAGAGTTACAGAAATTTAAAATTCAGAATGGCTGCCATTCCTGTGTTAACTCTATGGAGAAAATAAAAGTTTTAAATTTCAAAATACTAAGCCTTTGAAAAGTTTTCTTACACCAAGAGCTTTGAAATGAACCGCCACAAGTGGTGGTAGATCAGAAAAGAATTGTAGAAGTCTGAGAGTCCAAATATCTGTTGGCGAGGCGCGATCTACCTTAAACAGGTTTTAGGTTGTGTTGCCTTTTTTTCTTAGCCCCAAAGATGAAAAACAGGGCTTCCTAGGTCAAAAGGAGTTCAAGCAGCACGTGTTGTAAATGTGTTCAATTTCTTACCGTGAAAAGCTGTGTGAATTCAAATACAAAATTCACACACACTTCACGTGGCAAGTGGAGTTTGTCCTGTGATATCACTTTAATAGTCACAGAAGCGTGGTGACACTGCTAACCAGCTTGAAGACGACAATCAACAATCACCCTGCAGCAAGATTTTCAAATTGCATTGGCCCACGCAGAAACAGTTGTTTTCAAGATTTCACCCACCCATCCCACAGGGAAACTCACTGTGAATGGAAGCCTGAGCTTATAACAAGGTATCATCCCCTGTCGGATATATCATACATTGCTTTTGTCTTTCCACATGTGCTTTATTGTCGCTCAAGTGAGTGAACACAGAGCAAACTGTCTGCGGCCAGGAAGAACTGATAGTAATAATACATATTTCATTCATTTGATTCATTCAACAAGTGTTCATGTAAAGGGTCGCATGGTTTGCAAAACTCCCTCTAAATGGAACAGGTACATCAATGTGTATACACTGTACAAAGGTTACCTAGAACATCTCCATAGTTTTAGTATGATACTAAAGATGCACATATGGGAACACAAAAACCTAATCAATTATTTGATACAATTTTCCAATTGAAGATGAATTTTTAGACGCTTGTAAAACTGCTTTGTGGTTCAGAAATTCTGTTGATAACTCAGTATTGTCGTTGTTTTGCTGTCATCAATAAATATAGATACATAAAAGCCTGACTGTGAAGTTAAGATTTTAAAATCACTTTTATGGAAGAAACATTTCTATCAAAGTGTAATACTGTAAACTGATCTCCAGTGGTTCGGTTTTTCAACTGGTGAGAGCGCCCTCTATCACGCTTGACAAGCAACAGGCTTAATGCACTATCATGAGCGGAACACATGATAGAACTGCATTCAACGAATGATGCAACATGTGATTATTCAATTGCCAGAGGAATCAAAGTGTGGGCTTTTGTAGTTGCCATGCCAAAGTGATAATTATGGGAGAGTTAAAAGCATGTGATACAAACAGCCATCAAATTGTTATCCATTTGATACTTTGGGAAATATGCTAGCGTGCTTGGAGCTATATTAATTTCAATACACACAACAGAAACATTTTTACTTGAAAATGTGTTTTAGTTTTACTACTGCAGTCTGAGATAATTCACATCGCTCATACACACTGAGGCACAGAAAGATTAAAATAATGTGAGACTCAGAAATGACATGTTTATGATCTTGTCTCATCACGCTTAGAACATATGATTACTTTAACATAACTTGATACTTTTATCAAGCACTAGTGTTTACTTAGCACTAGAATAGAGAAAACTACCAAGCTATTCCTGCTCTGTATTAAATTCTTTCAAAAACATGTGTGTAGAAAACAATCAATTCACACAGTGGTTCAAAGCAAACAACGGTGACGAACAAAAGCGAAAAATTTTCTAGGATTCTGACATGCAGATAATTGAATACTTCATTTCTTTACATTCATACTGAACCAGTCATGCATGTTGGTTACATATAAAATGTAATATAGATGTGCTTGCGTGACGAAGTTCTAAAAGACAGTAAATATTGAAAGGCCCTTTAATAAAGCTGCTTGTATTTTTCAACAACATGTATTGATCCACCAATATACACAGGAAATATTATAACACACTTTAATAATGAATGTAACTTATTATACTGTTTATGAAGAACCTACGAAGTGTAATTTTTTATGACGTTTTGAAACTGACTGACATGTTCCCCAGCACATTATTGATAACCTGTTTTTAAATTTTCATTCGGATTTTATGCTCACGCAATCTTCCAAGAGACACAGATTACAACAACTTGCAGATGAACATATAATTATGATATTATGCTTAACCCCTTGACTATCGTGTATGTTTGAAAATTAATTTTCAGGCTGCATAATGAATTCTTGAGTACTGGAAAATTCCGACAAGATACTACACACATAAGTGATGTGTTTGGTATACACTATAGGTAATGGTAGTCAGACTGTTAACCTTTTGACTGCTGTAATTTTTCCCACCAGAATTTTAATGCAACATTTTGCCAATTTTTATGAACTTTTCTGTAAGTTTTTTCATAATTTTGGACCAAATGGATATCACATTTTATCAAGTAAAGTGTTTTACCAAAATTTTGGTAAAAGCAGAAAAAATTGACTATGTATTTTATAAAGGTGACAAAAATAGACTTTGGCGCTCAAAGGGTCAAATACCCTACTTCACACCTCTCTGAGTACTTATTAACTAATTAACATGAATTAGTTATTCTGTATGCTAAAAATGTAAATCTGTTAGTGACATTTCAGATTCCAAGTTTCCAGGGCAGATGAAAATTCATGTATGATATTAATAGAGTAGTACATATCACCATCAGCTTGCCTCAGGCACCTGTTACCAATTCTAGGACAGCCGACCTTTTTAATAAATGGCAAACTAGTCTGTGCGTCTCTCATGCGTGTCCTCACAAATACCAGGGGTCATTATTCTCTTCTCTACACACGCCCTACATTGAGGGATAATACTTGTATTATTGTCAGTTCGTTTTAGTAGACGTGGCACTATATGAAACAAATTGTGTTTCACAATCGATGGCTGCTTTGACGTCAGGCTTCTGACGCTGACATGTTCTAGTCGGCCACTTGTTGACGCACCTTTTCGGTGTTTGGAAAACAACTGACGTATCTTGTGACACATTTTAACTGAAGTCTGGCACAAAAATACATAAAAATGAAAATCTCCGTTATTTTTTAAATTTTTTTTATGTTCTTGCATACGTACTGCATCATGGAATCCAGTGGCAGTTCTAAAACTGTTTATGATCAATATGTTGATCGATTCAATAATGCCACTCAACACTAGCAGTCTTTTCGTCCAGGTATGAATGATGAGTGTCCCAATAGAATACTGATCAGTTCTCTAAGATAACCACCTGTATATTAGTCATAGTGAATCATGCCGTGTTGTGAAAGAAGTGTGTTTACACTATTCAAAAGCTGTTACATTAAAATTGAGATCATGCAATGACACCAGTACTCCAGGGCAGATTTGTTTGTATGCAGGGCAAAACACAGGAAGTTGATGGTCATTATGCAAAGATTCCGGGAAAAGTGTGTAATGTTTGTTCCAGTTGCTCTCCAGGCATTGAGAAATTTTTGCATGATTACTCACGATATATAAGCACTTATGAGACTGTCACCCCAAAGACTGCAGTCAGTGTCCAGTATATGGACGTTTTTATCTCACTACTACGTAGAAGTTACAAGGTATGTGTCCATGGCAAGTGATTGATAGCCCTTGACTTTGAAACAGATTACAAATACAGCTAATACATGCAGTTCTAGCCTTATATATAGTGATTTCTACTTCAGGGTATCAACTAGGAAAATATGAATAACACAATATAGACAAAGAAGGTCATTGAAGTTTTTGTCAAAAAAAATACACCATTTACACACCAGGGATACAAGTATTAAACCAAGGTACAGCACATCTGACGCATTTAAATGTTATAACATTTTACCAAACTCTCTCTTGAGTATACAAAACCTGTTTTCATTAATATTTTTATGAAGAAATTCTTATAAATTATGTTCTTTGCGTGAAGGAGACTCAATAAAAACCCGTCAATAATCGGAAAAAATACAAAGAGGAAAATAGCATATGGTGCTATGGATCAACCACGCCTACTGTTTGAGAATTAAACTTATTGTAAGTTCTGTCTTTCATATCACCATATTATAGTTGTTCCTAGGAGAATGCCCCCTCATTATTATTGTTCACAGAGATGACTCAATATTAGCCTATCTGGCTGAGGCCAATTGCTGCAGACAAATACTAGTGTTTACACCATTCATTTGACAGTGTAAATGGTGTACGATGTAGGGTTTGTTTTTAGAAGCATTTCCCAAGCTACATATTCTTCATAAGTGTTTTGGTTTTTTTTCCCCAAAGATTTTCTTCCTATGTATCCACGTAATATCTTGATCATTTGAATGATTCATAATGGTGATTACAGCCATTCAGTTTTTACTAGTCTGTGGATTATGGGAGTGCAATCTTTAGTCCTTCAGCTGTGTTTTATTCATCTCTATAGGCTGTATCGCCAGAACGGCAGATATAGTTTGAATGAAAAATGTTCGCCCTTTAAATTTGTTCTCCTCTGATCCAGCAACTATGTTTGTTTGTAGAATTTCATTTTGGATTCATTAAAGGTAATATACGCCTCAAAAGTTGAGGACTGAAACTTTTTCTCTCACTTTCCTCAGTCAAACTTTCAACCATTCTCTTTTTACCAAATCAAGAATAAAAATAAGGGGTCACCTTGCGAAGTTTGGTACCTGAGAAACAAATTACCTAATATTTACTGACATTTAAAATTCAAAATGGCTGCCATCTCTGTGTTAAATCGATTGGGAAAAATAAAATTTTCGATTTTTGAAAGGCTGAAACTAAGAAAATTTTTCTTACTCCAAGAGCTTTAAAATGAACCCCACGAGTTGTAGATCAGTAAAAAATGAAAGAAATTGAGCATCTAAATCTCTGTCCCTGTTCAAGGATATTCTACCTTTAAAAGGAAGCCCAATAACAATATATACTCAAAAAAACCAACTAAGTACACCAACTGTTCTGTTAACATAATTAATGTGGTTTACCAGAGAATTTTGAACTGTAAAGTAGATACCATATAGCCTGCTAGACAAAATCTGTTACAAAATATGGCATTTATGGGTGTGTTCGGCTCAGACAGGCTTTAGCTTGGGAAATAGAAACAACACAATAAGAGCAAAAACAGCTGGTTTATGTATGAAAGATACACGTCAACGCTAGCCCATACTTCTATAATCACCCTCAAGGATAACAGTCTATGATTTATGCTGATGTCACTGTATACATTACCACCGAAGGCATTTACACAGATGCGGAAATCAGTTCCTAACTGTGTCGTGTCTCACAGCTCAGCGAAAAATCTCCAAGGTACTGGTTTATGTCTGGTTTTGAAAATGTCAAAGGATTAAATTTCAGGTGCTCAGTTACATCATGCAGCCACAATCAACTAACACACACTGGATACAATATATCCTTGAATATAACAGAAACAGTATGTGAAGTAATTATTACCTGTGGAACCAGAATTCTGTGGACAGATTTTAAGTCCGAAATAAAGTGAAATAAATAAATAAATAAATAAATAAATAAATAAAGCAAAGTTTGAAAGTGCTTTCCTGTTCAAGTGCATCTGTAAATGATAGACCTGTTGGATGCATAAAATTTAGAATAAGCCGTTTAGAATATGTCACACTCACAGTGATAATATTTGCGTTCAATGAAAAACCATCAATTGGATAAATGGAAAATATATGTCCCTGTCGTACGAGATGAGTAAATAATTCCTTGTTGGGGATTTTCATTACATTGTCTGATTCAATGGGAAGCTCTGCAGAGCTGGAAAGCTTTGTTTACTTCTGTTTTCCGTGAAAACCTTGTCCAAATACACTAGTCTGGCTTTCCTGTTTGCGTTCTGAAAGTGTGTATGAATCATTGTATCGTTTGAAGTGGTCGCCCTGTTGTTCAATAAATGCCACAGGTTGACACTGTGTGTACATTTCTCTTTTGTTATATGATAATGTCACAGTTGAAAATGTGTATACACCTGTACTTTGGGGGATATCTGTTTTCCGATTAATAATGCCGCAAAATAGCTGTCTCTGCTTGAACATGTCTATTTGTTGTCGTTGTAATGATGTAAATCTCTTGTGCAAATTGTCAGGACACGTAAAGTGTGTAACATGTGAGAGTTTGTCATTCTTCTTCCTGGGTGACCATGCCCTACTTGTATTACAGTAAATGTAATGTGAATCTTACCTGCCTTTGAAACCAACCATAGCTTAACAAATTTAATATTATACAGAAGTGAGATCAGTAACATAAATAGAACGGAGACCTTATGATGCATTTATTGGCAATCAGTTGATCAACCTTGACATTTCATCTAAAGTAGATCATAAAACAGGTAAATAGGAATTTAACTGCACAGCATGCATGTGTTTCTGTATAACACTGATATGTACATGTAGCAGATGAATTACGACAACTCCATTATGGTTTGATGTTTGTGCATGAAGTTTGTGTTCTCGCTATCGAGTTGTTAAAAAGTTGATTGCTATGGTTACAAATGTTCATCCTCGTTTTCATGAATAATGGATGGTTTTAACCTATCTGTTATTTTTGGATATATATGGTTATTAAATTTTTTTATTGGCCCGGGGGGGGGGGGGGGGGGGGGGTGGGGGAGAAATGGCAAGAGTGCACAGACAAGTGTCATGCTGTGGATGGTCAAACTGTCATGTCAGTTTGTATGTATCATTCTAACACTGATTTAAGAAGGACAGTAGCTGTAACTTTTGATGAATTTTTTCACTATTTTTATGCCGTATGTTCATTGCAATTTCTTGTTCTACTCCCCCCACAGCATATGAAGCACCCACTCTTTAGCTTGTCAAGACAGTGCCTATACATGTAAAATGCAGTGTTTTTGTAACATTTGAATTCTAGTCTGGACCAGAATTCAGCAGATAGATTAAAGTCTACACATGTACAGGCAGCATTTACAAACGGAATACTGTGCATCTCAACATGCTTTTGGGAGTAGAATAAGAAAGTCTAGATGACATTAAAAACAAAATTGTAAAAAAAAAACATAAATGGTTACAGCTACTTGCCCTGTAAGTTATCCAATGAGGTGGAAAAAACATACCATAAAAGTAGCATTTAATAGTACTTTTTGAGTCAGAGTTTTGTTGTCACCCACTGAAGTAAATAAACTTGAAAAATACTGTTCAACCTGAATTGGCGGCTGTGGTTACATGAATTTTCCAAAAATATGGAGCTTCTTATCACGCAAATTATTTGTGTTTTGGCAACCACAGTGGTGTAAATCAACTGCATCAGTTGATAGTATCATCAATACATTATGATCTTCACAGCCTGGCGCCTTCTAATCCTTTAATCTGCCTCTAGAGGGCAGTATACATAGGCCAACAACTATTGTCATCTAATGGGCGTCTCTAGAAACATCAGTTTTTTTTGCCACGCTCATTTCTTGTGATTTGGTCTCTAGAAACACATTAATTTTCATAATTTTTAGAAATGCTGTACTCAGAAATAAAGAACTGAAATTTGTCTCCTTTCTTTTGGGGGAAATATCAAAATACTTAATACTGTTTTTCAAACAAACAAGCGCTTGAAAGTCAAATACTGTAGTATCTGCAACAGTTATTGTTTGAAGAACATCTGAAACCTAGTTGATGTTTTAAAGCTGCCACTGTTTTTGTATGTGCCGTGACTCTTTTAGAAAGATAAAGGTTTGAATTATGCAGGAAATATAGGAGTGATTTAACTCTTTTTTTAAACACAATCCAGTCTCTATAGTGCCATGAAAGTAGAGTTTGATAGTAGTGTGGCACTTTTGGACATCTGAACCCAAGATACATCTCATTCAAATGACTGAATTTTTGTTTCTTTATCCTCATCTTTCAGATTTTCCCAGCGTTGCCTGTAGGATATGTGGTGATAAGTCATCGGGAGTTCACTACGGAATCATATCATGTGAGGGATGCAAAGTAAGTCATCTTGTAACACCAACCCCTTTGTTAACACCAATCTTTGGTATATTGTGATTGTTTTCTAGTGTGTCGTTGACCCCTATTTGCACAAGCTAGGGTGTACTGGGTTGTGTGGTACTACTTAAGTGGTAAAAAATAGAGAAAATTGTTTATCATTGATTTATAATGCCTTCATCCATTATTTTTTCTTTGCAGTTTGTACTGTTTAGTTATCGAAAGCTAGAACTGTTTTACATAAGTGATTTTTCCCCATTGCACAATCAAATAAGTCGTCAAGGAGCCCCAGGACTAGACTGAAAGATCTGTTGCTTGAGGGCGCTCTTACGTAGATAGTGCCCTCAAGCAACGTATCTTTCAGTCTACCCCATGACCTCTACAATTGATATTCCTCTACAATTAAATCATAGCATTTTAGTTTCTCTAATGGAGGTGTCAATCAGGCTTGTTTGTGGCCACTGATTATTGATCACAAATTTCTGCTTTCAGGGATTTTTCCGACGGTGTCTCAGACGACAGAAGGAATACGTGTGTATTCGAGGCGGTAAATGCGAAGTTGACCGATCCAAGAGGAACAGGTGTCCTTCGTGTAGATACAGAAAATGCATAGAGTTAGGGATGTCTAAAGATGGTGAGTTTTACACTATCTATGCATTATGTGATAGTATGTGGCTGTTTGTGGTTACAAGTTTGTTTACTAAATATTGCTGCATGTGTGCAACATCAGACATGTCCAAAAGGTAATCTAAATTTGCTAACAAATATTTATTTTTACATGTCAACGGGAAAACCATGATGCACGCCATTTGCAAACAGCTCTACTGTGATAAAAAGACTTCTGTTGTCTGGCTAGGGATGCATAATGAAGGTGTGCAGCTGAATTCTCATTGTGCTAGGGAGTATGAATTATAAGCTGTAAAGTTAGGGACTCCCAGTGATTACTTACCACCATATTTTGATGGTGCTAGGGAGTATTTTGAAATTACAATTCATCACTACAACAACCCAGCACATCAAATAAAGTGGTTCAACGCTATATATTCATGGATGTTTTTCCTTTCAGCTGTGCGCATCGGCAGGATTCCAAACAAACAAAAAGAGACAGACTATGCCGATTTCCCGTTGGTCAATATAGTTGAATCAGCGACCAAGACAGAAAGTGACACCAATGACCATGTAGAGCAGGCATCACCAAGTCCCCAACAAGTGGATCCTGAGATTGAACGTTTAATTTCAGAAGTGGCGACTGCTCACAGGGAGACTGCCAAAGCATACGTAAGTTGAAATTAACCAATCCTACTTAAGGTAGAATGTGCCTCGGGGACAGATATTCCGACTATTAAATTTTTTACAATTCTTTCCATATCTACCACTTGTGGGGGCTCATTTTAAAGCTCTTAGAGTAAGAAAAATTTTCACTGTCTTAGTTTTTCGGAAATCGAAAATCATATTTCTACCCATAGAGTTAATACAGGGATGGTGGTTAATTTGGATTTCAAATATCGATAAATGTCAGGTAATTTGTTTTTCTCCAGTACCAAACTTTGCATGGTGACCCTGATTTTTATTTCTGATTTGGGTAAAAGTACTGTTGAAAGTTTCATTGAGGAAAGTTTGAGCAAAAGTTTAAATCTTTCACTTTTGAGGCACATACTGCCTTAATAATCTTTTTTGAAGTCTCTTTGTCCCATTGTACCTGCACCATCTCTCAAAATATTATAAATTAAAGTTCCAAAAAGTCATACGATTTTTTTATTTTGTTTTACAGAAGAATTTCTTTTTCTGTGCAAATGATTGTATTATCAAAGTGATGAATACAGTTGTTCATGAGAATCTAATAATGGTGTTGTTTCACGTACGACACCTTATTTAGGGACCTCATCTCAGCATAGGCACCAGGTGGCATCTCACAATATTGTGTAGGGTGTCTACCCCTTTCAGAAACAAACTTCTTGTAATGCTGTATAGGGAATAAGGGATGGAAAGAGTTTTAAAAAGTTAGGTTCATGTAGTTCCTCAATTCTTCTAACTTTTCCATGTTGTCTTTTCCAGGTACGCAACGGTGAATGGGAGAGTTTGAAGTACAAGAAAAACCAGCAGAATCTAGACTCGGTGCCAGACACTACTGTAGAGAGTCCTAAAGACATGAAGATTGAGAAGCTCTTGTTTGGCTTGAATAACAGTCCAAATATGAGTATGTATCAAGGGTTTTTGTATTGGTCTTGTACAGCCATTTATTACTGTTGCCCTCAACTAGGAGTAAAAACTACCTCAGCTTTAGGAGTAGGGTCTATCTGGTTATAGCATTCATCAGCCCTGAGGAATCATGATACAGGTGTAATATTGACAGAAGTCACATGTTTTGATAATCAATCTAAGTCACATGACTGGATTAGGAGTATATTATAGATGAGTGGTAAGGTCTGTCTACCATAATGTCTTTCAGGATTTAAAGTTATGATAATTCCTCTTTGTGATTTAGTAAAGACTTGAAATTTGACTCCAAGATTATAAAGAATAACATATTATATTAATTTAAATCAAGCTTTGGCGAATAAGAAACCATTTTATGAAGTTTTGATCTTTGGATGACAGTTACACCCTTGCCGACACTTCAGATAAAAACTTAATCCCTATTTATGTTCTTAGCCTGAGATAGTCCAAGCCTTGAAATTGAAAGAAATAAACTCTTAGACAGACTTTCAGTAAGGAAACTTTAAACTATTGCCTTTCGAAATCTAGTTTACAAGTCAGGGGTCATCGTGCTAAATTTGGTACTACAGAAACAAATTACCAATATTACCCATGTGTTAACTCTATGAGGAAAAATGAAATTTCGATTTCACAAAGACATGCCTGTGAAGATTGCATTTACTGTATTCACTCCAATGAGCCCCTACAACTGGTAGACCAAAGAAAATGTTTTGAAAGTTCAAGAGTCTGAATTCCTATCACTGAGGGGCAATATTCTGCCTTAATACTACATCATAAAATGAACAAAATACAGAGCAATCATAGTTGAATCTCGTACTAAGGGCAAGAAACTCTGTTTTCAGACTCCCTGGAGTCGGTTTTGGGGTCCGAGAATGGAGGATGTGTGAAAATTTGGGCTGTAGTTGGTGAAAATTTATCACAGTACATCAGAAGACTTATTACTTTCTGCAAGAGGGTTCCAGGTAAGTGCTTCATATAATCAAAAGAAGCATAATGTATGCATAGGATATGTTATGCCGAGGTCACACAAGCATTGTTATTTATACATATGTTATTAGTCCCCACGGACCGTCTGGGGGGACTTATAGGTTTGGTCATGTCCGTGCGTGCGTGCGTGCATGCGTCCGTCTGTCCGCCGTTCACGCAGATATCTCAGAGACGCCTGGAGCAATTTATTCAAACTTGGTACAAGGATTACTTCGTATGTCATACAGATGAACGTCAGGGCTTACTTTTTGAAAATGGCAGGAGAGCTAAAATTCACTCTCCTGAAGCTATCCGGGCGAGTGATAGGTGAGTGATTTAGCAGCTCCCCTGAAATAGTCAGGCGAGTGAAAAAAAAAGTGTCATCTCTTGTGATTTGAATATGGCACTGCTTAAATTAGGAGAGTGACTGAACAGGTCCCCTGAAAACAGTATGGAGAGTGCATGAATAAAATTTATTATGAAAACAATATGCACTAGCTGTCTTTCTTATTGTTATGTAATAGAGAAGGGAGAAAATATGGCACAGTACAATAAATTACCCACAATCGTGTTTGCTTTGTACCAACGACGTCAATTTTCTTATAACTTTTTCAGTTCTGCATAAAAGCAATAATATGCAGACTCAAGATAATTGATTAATTATATTTATTAAAAGTACGTTGAAATATTGTAGTATAAATTTAAAAGAAACTGTTAAATAACCATAAAAGTCACATTCTGCTGGTACTACAAATGCCACAGTTTTGGGAAGCAAGTTATGACCAACTGAAGGGGTCATTCTCTGAAAAAAGTTAGCATGTAAATTTCTTTCGTCTTCTATTTGGAAAAAAATCAATATCCTTTTGTTTCATAAAACTGGTGCAACGAGTCTCACTACTTTCAATCACTTTATTCTGTATTGCTGAGGACACAATCAGTGGAAAATTTGCAAAAATGCTATCTCCTCTCTCAATCAAACACAATTTTCTTATTCCTTTGTGTCTTTAAAAGTACTCAGAATTTTTACAACTAGTCCAAGAATTTATCTACACATGGGAGACATGGTAGACTTCACAGGGGAATCTACGTTGGTACAAATCATGATGTATTATGGGCCGGGATTATGGGCAATCTGTAGTACTGTGTATGGGTTATGTATTTTGATAGATGGAACAGGATAAGCAGTGTTCTCCCACCCAAATGTTCATAGCATATTGGCTAACTTTCAACATTTTTCGAACAATAAATATGCAGAAATGTGGCCTCTGTTGTATTCATGGACAAATAGATGAAGTTATACTTTTTAAAAGGACGTGTAACTTTTTCATGATTTTTTTCATACAAGCCTTTTAAAAATACCATATGGTATGCACATTAGATATATTGGCATTTAGACAAAAACCTACCAAGACAACAGTGCTGTCATCAAACATGTTTGGTTTTGAACATGGAGGTATTTTTTTACCTCCATAGTTTGAGCTACGCCGAGTACGCGAACAGAACTAGATTTTACACTGAATCGTGCTACCAGCAGTCCATAGTCAAGTTATGCTTCATTTGTTTACGTTTGCGGCCCGCTGAAACATTCTGCATGCTCGTTGGTCTTCAACCAAAGTTAACATGGCCGATTGTTACCGCGATATATCGAAGTAATCACAAGTTTACATTTCACAAAACAAAACGAATTTGTCATAACAGCCACGTCGAGGTACACGATCCGCGGTGTGTACACTCGAAGGCTTAGAGGGCCGAGGGCAAGAGGTACCATTTTACGACAGTCACAGAAAACTCCTATGCTGTACGCCAAAATGTCGCAAAAATGTACGTCTTTTAAAGTTTTACGGTAGAATGAACTCATGATCGTTTCGTGATCTTTTTTTTTAGAAGTATCGGGCATCTCTCCAACTTTTCAGAGTCAATTTAATTATTTTAAGCTTTCAAAGGACCAAGAGACCTAGCAGTCGCTCAGGCTAAACTGTTTAAATAGAGATTATGCATTTGTTTCCGCGAGTTGCGACGTGTAGTCCAGTCATCATGTCGTAGACATTTTCTCCACGTTCGATCTCGATGTATAAGCAATATGATCCTCGTTTGTCACGCATATTTTTCCTATGAAATCTTGCTGCGGCAGGATAACCGTTTGTGTTTTGAACACTTCGAAAGAATATGGCAGCCAAGAAAACGGAGTTGGTTTGAGAATGTGAGAATGAAGGGCTGTACTTTGTACATTTGTGTATAAATTCCGAACCGTAATGGTGCTATATTGAAGTGCTATAGGCCCGCCGCCGATACACTATCACTAGACGAGTAGTATTGTAATACTGTATTACATTGTTGCACCTAAATCGATCCATTCCATTGCTAGAATGTGCTTGCCGAGAACGTAATTCATGCTGAAGTGAAGTGAACTGAATATTGAAAGCACAATTTTATTCGCTACACTGTGCTTCGCGCGTCGATCGGAGGAGATTAGAGTATGTTACATTTTGGATACAACGTGTAGTGTGCCTTTGGTCTCCAAAACTTGAGTCCCAGCCGTGGCGCGAGCGGCTAATCGCTCTCGCAGAATTTGATTTGCGCGAACGGTAGGCGAGCGGAGCGATCGCTCGCCTCAAAACATAAGGTCTGGAACGTCGATTTGTTTTGTGATACAATCCAATATGGCTGCCAGGCGGCCATTTAATTACGATTTTTTTCATGTACAGAGCCATTACTCAGGCATGTTTCAACCGATTTTATTCAAAGTTGGTACAAGGACATTGACTAACGTCATACATATGCACATCAATTTGTTTTGTGATGCGATCCAATATGGCCGCGGTGTGGCCATTTTATTACGATTTTTTCATGTCCTGCACCATAACTCAGACATGTATCAAGCGAATTTATTCAAAAGTATTTTTATCACAGACCTAATGAAGAGGACTCTATCCTCTCTGAGGACCTGTAATCAAAGTACCCATTAACAAGTGGGGATTGTGTCATCAACGATGACTTGTTTCAAAGACCACTTAATAAGGTAGTTCCAGCCTAAAAAATTAAAGGCCTAGACGTCTGCTCAAAACTTCTTCAAGCAAACATTGGACCATTCTCTTTTGAAATCAAGAATAAACATTGGAGTTCTCTGTGCAAATTTTGGAACTAGAGAAACAGATTACCTGATCTTTACTGAAATTTAAAATTCAAAATGGCTGCTATCCCTGTGTTATCTCTATGGTGGGAAAACAAAATTCTCAATTTTCACAATACCAAACTGGTGAAAACTTTATATACTCCATAAGCCTCAAAATAAGCCCCCACAAGTGGTAGGCCAAAAGACTATTGTAAAAGTTTGAGTGAATATCTATCCCCGAGGTGCGTTCTATTCTAATGAGCCTTACCCCATTTCACACTCCTCTGTGTCATATGTCCATTCCTTGTTTTACAGCTATGTGGATGCCTGAAGCAGCCAAACAGCAGTTTTACTTAACACTGTTCTCTGATCTCTCTTTTTCCTCACCAGGGTTTGTTCAATTAGACCACCATGACCAACTCATTCTCGTGAAAGCGGGTCTCTTTGAGATCCTGACCATCCAGGACTGCATCGAGCTCGTCCTCTACAACGCCTTCGCACTCAACACTGGGGACAGGATACCACGACATCTCATGCTCAACATCATGCCGGAGGAACTCGTCGACGGCCTGTTCAAGTTTGCTCAAGAACTTCACACCAACGATGTGAACCCCAGTGAGCTAGCGTTACTTTCAGCCATTGTCCTGTGCAGTGATGGTGAGTTAAGCTGCAGGGGGATGACCGCTCACTTGTCTTTTCAGATTTTCTTATCTTCATACTTAAGGTAGAATGCGCCTCAAAAACTGAAATACTTAAATATTTGCTAAAACTTTCTTGAAGGAAACTGTCAAGGATTCTCATTCCAAATCAAGGATAAAAAATCCGGGGTCACTGCAAATTTGGTACATGAGATATAAATTACCCAACAATTAACAATGCTGGAAATTCAAAATGGCCGCCATCCCTGTGTTAACTCTATGGCAAAGAATAAGGTTTTCCATTTTCATAAAATTGAGACGTTGGAAATTTTACTTATTCCCAGGGCTTCAAAATGAACCCTCACAAGTGACAAGATCAGAAAAGTTTTGGAAAAATTTGAGAGTCTGAGTATCTGTCCCCAAAGAGCTTTGTACCTTAATGGTATGATCTCTGTGCATTCTGTTATGAATATTACAAGGCTAAAATTGTTTCTACAAAAACCCTGTGAAATGGGATGTAGTCACAGCAAAGTATGGAATGTTGATGCTGCTAACTGCTCCACTACCTGATCACTATACATCATGAACTTGTACTAAAATGTTGTCTATTCAACTAAAATTTATAAAACTTGGTGTATGTTCCATTTTAAAGCTATGGCTGTACAAAAAGTGACAGAACCTTACATTTTACAGCATATAGTTCAAATATTTCATTTAACTAAGTTGTACCGTGTCCCTGGTCAAGGGGCCAATAGCACTATATTGCATGGCAGAAGTCTCCTTAAGCATGGCATATCTCAGTCTCAGCCAATCATGATGAATTGGATGATTCATTAAGTGTACAATAATGATCTTTATTGTTTCAAAACGTAAATATGAATCCTATTCATGTTTGCAGATCGGCCAGGGCTGCAGAACCCAAAAGCTGTCGCTAGGATACAGGCCAAACTTCTTACCGCACTGAAGGTGGAAACGTCAAGGAACCACGCCAGTTCAACTCACATTTTTGCCAAGTTACTGCTACGCCTTCCAGAGCTGCGCTCCCTGAACGAACTCCACAACCAGCACGTGGTCAAGCTGAAAATATGCAGCCCCGACCTCCCCATGCCGCCTTTGTACAAGGAGGTCTTTGACCTGCCGGAGAGGAACGGCCGAGCCAGCAGCAGCGAGGAGGAGAACGACGGCAGTGAAGACCGACAACAGAGTCCTACAAGCTATGAGATTCCGGTACCAACGGATCTAAGGATAAAACGGGAGTACACATTGTAAGGCAAACCACGTGTCTTTCAGGTCGCAGAGAGAGGTCAAAGTTCAGAACCTGGTCAAGCAGCAGCTGGTACTTATAATATGTGAAATTTGGAACTAAGTTCTATGTGATATGTCCATGCAGTATATCAATGTCTGATATAATGCTTTCTATGTCTCGTAAGTTGCCTTGAAAAGACACTGTATGAGAAAGATCTCTTTTTTCCCAATCTGTCCTCTTTTGAAAACAATCTTTTCATCCAGGTTTGGCATGATTGTATGCCATGTGATTTTGGCAGTGCTGGCTTTTGAAGCATACAGTGTACACACACTGTGTTACTGGCAACAGCGCCCTCACCATAACCAACACAGTTACATTGACGTGATGTAGTAGAAAATATTAATTCAACTCGTAACTCTGAAAGGAAAAATGTGTTTCATGTCACATATCAATCAGTTAATACCAGTCCAGCGCTCTAAAGAAATTATTTTTTATTATTTATGAAATGATGGGTATTGCACCCCTGATTCCCCCATCCCTGCCCAACTGCAGTTCCACCCATTGCCACATGCACATGTAAATATGACACCACTAACATCTAACTCTGATGTTTTACCATCCCAGCTCTGTGAGAAAATGTCTGCTACCTGTAAAAATTTTGAGAGCAAAACTTTTAAAAGGATTTCCTACACTGTAGATAGCATTGATTTAGAACTTCTCATCAGTTTTGACAGATCTTCCACTATATTTTTTTTGTTTCTTCCTTATGCACATATCAGTACAAATAATGGTATGTCGGCACCATTGTAGAAGCGGTACCCACAATACATTGCAGTTTGTGCTGCCATAATGGACTACTGTGCTTTGTCTGTGGCAGCTATGACATCATCAGTTCGTGGCGATACCACTTCTTGAATGTTGCCGATATCTCTGCTGGGCAGTCACCGTGGTGACATGTATTAATCAGCTAGATTCAGGGGGCAATACTGCAGGATACCGAGAGCACAGTCAGCCATATTGCAATTTAACATTATCCTAGGGGATACGCATCTATTTATTTGTTATAAAAGGCTCCCTAAGACTTAGCAGATTGCTACTGCTGGGAGCACAAGCTCCAGTGTTCTACAGTATTTGTCCATTCCGACCGACATGTAGCAGTCCATATTGCCTATGCTAATTTTCTTGTAAATGATTTAAATTATTGCAATTCTAAATGCTTGATTGAATATAATGTTGAGTAAAATGATAGTTTGACATGCAAAGACAAGCGAGGCGCGAGCCCCGGGGAGGTGACATTACAAAGACAATATATTATATATAAGAAGGTAAGAAAAAAAAGTCTTTGCTTTTTTGTTCAGTTGAAGTTACAGACAGTTTTAAAGGAGATGTTTTTAGTTTTTGTAGCTGTCATTCATCACGTTTAGTGTTTGAATAGAAGTTCTGTATATATAACGTGCTCAGTACTCATTAACTGTTTGAAAGTTATGCTTCAAACTTTTTTTTTCCCGTTTGTTGATGTTCTGCAAAATTTGTGTAGGCTGCAGAGAAACAAGAAACGTTTACATAGTTAATTATTTACTAAAATGATGAAATTCTGTGCTGAATTTCAGTCCAGGATCTTACTTCAAGTCAAGAAAGCCATGTACAGACAACTACTTATTGTGTCTTCCCATATTCTCGGTCGTCATGTCACAAATGACCCTTCAGAATTTCAGAATTTTTGCTGCATGGGTAAAATGACAGGTTACCCACAATTCAGTCACCAGGACACTAAACCAAAGGGTATCAGCACAGACATTAACACTTTCACCCCCAATTTGCTGCATGTGGGTTCAACCACTCTGTTGAAAACAGTGGGGTTGCGCCAATTGTTTGTGGGGATAGGGTGAACACTTACATTTTGATATTTTCCTTTTGTACAGAGGTCGTAGGTCATAAGTAAAGTGAACTTTTGCCCAGTGTTTTACCTGCTTTCGGGAAAAAGACAAAATATTTTGCATAATTTCCATTGACTCTGCTGTTCAACCAATCAATTTTGAATATTTGCTGCATTGTGGCCATGTAACTTTGTCTTTCCAATCCACATTTCCCTCTGTCAGTTGGGTCATGTGACTTGTAGTAACCAATCACACAACCCCTCTGTCAGTAGGATCATGTGACTTGTGGTAACCAATCACACAACAGGATAAGGATTACTTTTCTTCAAGATCAGAAATGAAGCAACCCATTCTGGTCAAGTGTAAATTCAAAGGCAGCTTATTTTTACACCACAGTTACTCAGACAAAGATCATAATCAAGTTGTTGTGTCAACATTGCATATCTATCCAACCAAGTTTAACTTTTTGAGAGTCGAAAGTTGTATTAAGGTTTAAAACATTTTTGTGCTGTATAATGTTTGTTCTTTGTCATTTAAAAAAAATTTCCAATATCAAATATGGAATCTCTTAGGATATTCTAATTATTGTATTGTTTGTTGAAGATTGGGGAAAATTACCATGTTTGGGAAGGAGCTAGATTTCTCAGAGAGTATTTTTCAAATTTTAGTAGTGATCACAGATACAAATGATATAGAAGGCAGCGAGCGGTTTCCAAGAGTGGAAATACTGTGATCATTTTTGAGGATAAATTCGGCAGGCAGATCTGGGTATCATTTTGACATACTCCTATATTGAGCAGTTGTTGGTAGTTTTCAAGATAACTTATCAAAACAATAGTCAGAAAAAAAGATAAAAAAACGATCAGTTTGTTCTCTACAGTCCAGCTGGTCTAAAATTTACATCAGAGAGCCAATTTAGCTGCATAGCTGGCTTGCCGAGCGTTATCGTGCTTTTTATATGCAAATATCATGCAAATCATATGCAAATTTGTAAGCTTTATGAAAAATATGCCTACATGGATATGAAAAGATGTCAAAACTCACACACCTTGATTTCAAATCATTGAAAGACACGACTCTGGCACAACTCAACTACCGTGAGCATTGTGTTTTCGTATATCGCCATATTGATTTGGTACAGTGCGACTATTCTATAAGACGTGAAGTTGTAAATGGGTTTTAAACTTTCCACAATGAAAGAAGATTAAAATTTCTCAGAGAATGGTTGTACATACCACACAGCGTGCAGGCACCTAACATTTATCAACTGCTACATCTGTTTTCCTCTGTGTAACTCAAATACAACCAATTCTTTGAAAAAGAAATGGCTGGCCAGCCCATCGTAAACGACGGGGGGCTAGTCTAAATCAATGAAAGCAGTGGACTTTCATAAAACCAGTAAAATCTGTTGGGTTGGATTGTTGTGAGGCGGAGCAACCGCCTGTATGTCAGCTGATCGATGAGCTCTCACCGGTCCTGTGCATATGGGGTGTCATCACCAATTAACCCTTTCACCCCATTTCCCTGTCTAGAGGTCCAACTTTACCATAGAAAACAATTGGATTGGTTCAAACCATGGCGGTGAAAGGGTTAAAACATCAGAAATCAGTCATATTGTACCGTACATCTCTAATCCAGCTTTTGTCACATATCAGTTACCTCCCCCCCCCCCCCCCGACCTGTATAACCCCTATTTCCAGTGAACAGGTCCACAATTACCATTAATAACAGTGGCAGTGGGCTAAACCATTATGGTATAAGGGGTTCATTCAAAGTGAATTCATCTACAGACAAAAAAGCCACAACGCAATGTAAACTTTCTTATCGTAGCTGGGCTCAGTGCCTGGGCATCACATTGAAAGGCACATAATCTAACAGACAGGTAGCAGTCCTTGGTTCTGAAAGCTGACAATATCTTTTTATGGAGAAATGTCACTTCCAGTGCAAGATTTATGTAACTTATTCCTCATTTGGCCAACATAACAACTAGTCAATATCAGCTTTGGGATCGCAAGTTGAATAGGGGCCAATATGCTTGACCAACACCAAGGTACAAACTCAAACTTTATATAATAAAATTTCAAAAGCGTTCAGTAACTTGCTAATGTTACTATCTGTCGTCAACGATTCAATGAATAGTTTAAATTCAGAGCAGAATCAGGTGGAAGGACTCACAGTTGTGCATGATATCTCATTTATCAGTTTCTAGATGTGTATGTCTTGGTGTTAGGTCAGGGAAGGTTTAGACCATTGTCAACTGGTATACATGCATAGTGTGCTAAACATACCATGGTTTAGAAAAACAGGTCATAGCCAGTGATAGAAGCAAGCATAGATTTCATTATAGGGCTTTCCCGCTCGACCTAATTATGGATTTCATGATGTTGGTTAATGATGGTCGTATTTATATGTCGCCTCATTTACATGCATAGTGGTAGAAGAATGAACAAGTTGATATGCCAAAGCCTGTCCCCATTCTGCCACTGGGTGCGCTGTGGTTTTCCACATTCCGCTTTCACACAAGGAGTGCGAGCCATCGACACTGGCTGACCATGGTATAAATATCAAGCAAATTTGAAATGCGGTATAAGTAGGATCAGGAATATTTGAATTCACCTGAAGTTCAAGGTCTTTCAGTTTAAAGGGATTCAACGAATTACTCTGTAATTAGAACCTTTTCCGGCATGCAAATTTAACTGTGCATACCTTAAGCTTCCATCATCATTTCCAGTCAACTCCATGCTACACAAGAAACCCTGAACAGAGTGCGTAATATGTAAAAATCTACCATTATATTCCTCTGCGTTTCTGTAGATGTGAGTATAGCTGGCTATCACAGTTACCAAGCCGTGACATACATACGGCATCTCTCTCCACAGCCTATGCGCCAACTCTTCGTAAATGTAGATGTGTGTCAATTAAAACGTGGCATATGTTATATCAGAAATTGTCGTCAAATAAGTATAGATGATGTCACTTTTACTTTCATGGGAGTTTTTAAAATAAATTCTCAATCATGGCTGGTACCTGGTACAGATTTTTAACAAACCATAGAATACCACTAAGTGGATCTCTTTCAAAGTAAACAGCTTACTAGTGCTTTCTTCCTCTTCAACAGGCCTTATATTTAATCAGCGTTTGCAATACATCAACTGCTTAAAAGCAACATTATATTAATTAATTATAATTTTATGCAATATTGTATAGTCACATGAGACGCCAAGAGCCAATGAAATTGGTTTCTGTTGTTCTCACAAAGCCATTAGTTACTCTGACCCAAGGAGTTGTTAATTTCTGTAGCTTTATATTTCTCTGCCTGCTTTTTTTGACATGTATAGATTTCTCTTTCCTTTATAGGTTTTTGAGTGAAATCTGTGTAGCTTTACTCTTCCTCAAACTGTTGCAATTTATATTATTTTCTGTGCAGGTTTATTCAGTACTGTTCGCAGCATTTTGCGTTAGATAATTAGATTTTATTTTGCACAGCATATTACGGCTGCATTTCTCGTATGTCATGCTGTGCTGATTATGTATTTTGACTTATCATTCCATTCAAGCCTTGTCACAAAATCCTCTGAGAATCTGTAGAACTCATGCTTTGTCTCAGCTTTGTTGAAAAAAAAAGAAAATTGAAGTAGTGAATAAACAAAGTCAAAACTGAAAAAGGTGATCTGCTTGTGCTCATTCAAGCAGTGTGTATAATGCTTGTGTGATTTGCTGTATTGTATGAACTGTTCGCCCCCATTTCCCAGTGCACTTGCCCAAACTAGTCCTTGGTAACAATGGATTTGGATAAAACCATTATGGTGAAAGGGTGGATTTGAAAACTGTCAAGTCTGAGGGCTTCAGTGTGCTATCAGTGTAATTACCATGCCATCCCAATTTCATTGTACAGAAACCCAAAATTAACATTACATAATACATAACACGATGGCAATCCCAGTTACTGTCAGCGAGTATTAAAATTGAAAATGTGTGCATGTCCTTGTGTGTCCTTGTACCTCAGAGAAGTCGACATCTCTATGAAACCTGTGACTTCATAAATTGCATCACCATAGCAACAGATGCAGGAGGAGAGAACACAATAGTGTATATAAAACAGCCGTACAGTTAATCCCATCTAATGACTATTGATGTCTTCGAAGCCATTGATTCTGCTGACTATACAATCCATTTAATTTAAACCTGCATTAGTAGAAAGTGAAATTTGTTCATTCAGGATCACAAACTGACACTGCGGGCACTAATGCTGTAATACAGCTGTCTAGAGTTATTGTAGATGACAAAATTGAAGAAGTAAATCACAGATTGTCATGTGTCACACAAATGCTATATTAAGGTAGTTCGTGCCTCAAAAGTGAAAGACTTAAACTTTCGCTCAAAATATCCTTTGGGAATCTTTCAACCATTCTCTTTCAAAACCAACAATAAAATATAGGGTCACCTTACAAATTTTGGTACTAGGGAAACAAATTACTAAAGATTTACCGATATTTAAAATTCAAAATGGCTGCCATCCCCATGTTAACTCTATGGAGAAAAATAAAATTTTCGAATTTCGAAAAAACTAAGGTGGTGAAAAGTTTTCTTACACCAAGAGCTTTATAATTAACCCCCACTAGTGGTATATCAGAAAAGAATTGTAAAAAGTTTTACGAGTTCAAATTTGTGTCCCCGAGGCACGCTCTTCCTTAAACACTCTTGATCTCCAAATGTTACCTTTAAACTTTCCATGTGTCGTCAAAGTATGTAAGCTTCCGTAGAGAAAAAAACTTTGAAAGATGTATAGAATTCATCAATAGTTTTTTTAGTCAGGAAATTTCGTTTTAAGGTAGAATGCACCTCCGGGATAGATATTCAGACTCCAATTTTTACAAGTCTACTGATCTACCACTTTTGGGGGCTAATTTAAAGCTCTTGGAGTAAGGAAAATTTCAGGTTTTTCGAAAATCAAAAAAAATTCCACATAGAGTTAGCAAAACGATTGCGGCCATTTTGAATTTCAAATATCAGTAAAGAATATGTAATTTGTTTGTCTAGTACAAAACTTTGCAAGGTGACTCCAGATTTTTTTATTTGGTGAGAGCATGGTTGAAAGTTTGAATTGAGGAAAGTTTTAGCCAAAGTTTAATTCTTTGACTTTCAAGGCACCTACTACCTTAATCCGTAATTAATGCCTGTATGGGTGCAACTGTGCCTCTTCGACTTTCCATGTAGGCTCTAATGTAGAAAGAGCAAAAAGAACAATCCGTCGTATCCATTGTCGTCTGCGTGTTTCTTGAACGCCAGATTTTACTCACACTTAGGGACCGTCTCAAATTGTCGCAGAAGTTCAAGAAACGAAATTTCTTCGTTTAGATCAAAACCCCCTCCCCCTCCCCCTAAACGGAACTTCAAAAGTGCGGAAATGTTCATGTCCGCCTGAGAGTACAATGTTGCATTTTGCTGTAGCTGCTAAAGACGTATTCCCCTTGCCACATTACAATTAAAGTAAACGATCAGATTTGAGTACTAACAGGGCATATTACCGCGTAAAAGTTTCATTTTATTTTACTTTCCCTTTTTGCATGTCTTGTGCTGTTCTTTGTTTTTGTGAACACGCAATTTGTACTTGGCAGGGGCGGTAAATAAGCGAAAAACTTTGACAAGGGGGCAAGGCATGTTCAATCATATTAAAACGACTATGACCAGGTGCATAACAAGTGAAACTAAAGACATCTAGTTGTTAGAGCAGACGCTTATAAATAGCACATTTTTGAAAAAATGATACTTTTTGTCTTTGTATAATTTGATGAATGAAATGTTTTGGATACAATGTTCCTATCGGTAAATTGTGTTTGGGGCACAAACGAGATGGAAACAGTTACAAATTTGTTGGCACGAGTGTGCAGTTTTTCTTTAATTAAAATAAACACACGAAAACTTGTGATCACAAAATAAAAGTGCGAAAGTGAAGTTCACTAATTGAATGGAGGTCAAACCCCCTCCCCCTAAACGAATAAATTTCGCTTTTTGAACTTCTGCGACAATCTGAGACGGTCCCTTACTCACACTGTTCTTGCTGCAAATGTGGCCGCTGAGGGCAGTATACGGCGTTGCTGGGATCGTTTATCCTCTTGTGCTGCATTCACCTGCTGGAGCTCACCTGTCTTGTAATGCCCCTATGATTAGCGAGATTTTAGGTTCTTCCAATGTTTCTGAAAGAAGTGAAAATTCGTGACAATGCGCTGAAAGAGTGATTTACTTGTTCCACTAAAAAACAATGATATCGGAGTACGCAACTTAAGTGCTCCCAATACGAAAGTTTAGTTGGAACGATAAGGAATCGATTATGCATATTATAATTTCAAAGGAAAGTAACCAATGGACACGGAGTCCGACATTCCTTTGCTATGCTAAAAAACACAAGGATGTTAATGAATGTTCATAGTCATACGTAAAGTTTGAAATGTACATTACACTAGACATAATAGGCCTAATTGTGTCATGTAATCCTCAAAATTGGCAGAGAAATTAACATTTTACGCTCTCGATACATTAGTGCCCTTGGACGCGATAAATCTAGCAGCAATTCCACCCGATTTAGACTACAACAATACTGCCGCCACGAAATACCCGAATCAACAATATGGCCTAACCCTTTTACACATTAAAGAATCCACCTAGAAAACATAAACTTAGCTGGGCGGTCAGCTAAGTAGATCGATTTTCGGCTCGATCTATCGATCCCGTAGTCGATATGCCCGCCAATGCAACCTAAATACTAAATGCCACGCACGTTCAAGTGATAATTTGTACTTATGTATCTTTTCTCGGTAGAAATCAGTTGTGTATGTCATATGGCGTCGGTACCGGACATAGCCACGATACTATATGAATGGACACACACACACACACACACACACACACACACACACACACACACACACACACACACACACACACACACACACACACACCAACTCAATAAAAGGGACGCCCTCCCAGGCAGACACAGAGAGAGAGGCAGAGATACACTCACACAAAGCCAGACATAGGTTCTCACATAGCTGTCGTATGTGCGTTTGTTCGTGAAAATCGAATGAAAAATGCATATTTAAAATGTGCATGTATGTTGTTGAAATAAGCATTCACTCAACACCTTTCAGTGATGTGTTTTTGAAAATTATTGTTTTCCACATATTAAATATAGAGTAGAAAATCTACACGGCGACATTAATCTCAGACTCCCTCACGATGGTATAGCAATTGTTATCACCGAGAAAAGCTTAGGGACCGTTCAGTTTTTACGGCCTGGGGGGGGGGCGGCAAAATCTTGTCGCCGGTGTTCAAAAAAATATAGACCCCCCTGCATTTTTCGTGAAAAAAAGATGACCCCCCCCCTTTGTCGGACGAAAAAATTTGATGACCCCCCCCCCCCCCACCCGCTGAAAAATAACCAAAACCCAGATGTCAAATTTACCCGCACAGTTTGGATTTGAACTCCGGTACGCGGCGCACTTTATTCGTGTATCAGAGATGCCAGTGCACAAACTTCTCAGCCACATCCATTGAAACGTCTGTTAATTAGGATGACTGTAAGGCAATTTTTAACTTCATTTCCATAGACAACTTATGTCCATGGACATTGTATAAAGTAAACTTTATTGGAGTGGTCGCCAAGGGCAGCCCTCCAGTTAAGAGGGCCATGGGTCATTACGTAAAGTCAACTTTATTCTAGTGGGCCATCAAAGGTGGCCCGCCGGTAAAGAGGGTCGATCATGGCCATTGCATAAAGTAAACTTTACTGGACAGGGCCGCTGAAGGCGTCCGGCCGTTAAGATGGTCATGGGGTAATACATAAAGTATATTTATTGAAGTGGGCCGCCGAAGGCGGCCCGCCCGTAAAGAGGGTCGATCATGGCCATGTCATAAAGTGAACTTATTGTTGGTATTATGTTTTGGAAAATGTGGTGACCCCTATCCTTCCGGTCAAAAAGCGATGACCCCCCCCTTCGCGGATTCCAAAATTACGATGACCCCCACTGGATTTTGCCGGGCCCCCCGGCCGTAAAAACTGAACGGTCCCTTATGAAGGTCTTTAGTCGATATTTATTTTGAACATGACATACATGAGAACTTTTAGATATGCAAACGCTAATTAGGTGAGAGCTAGGAATCTGGTGGAGGTTTTTTATGGAAAGCGCCTTCGAGCAGCGAATCTTTCAGTCAATCACACCGACGCCCCTCCGGTGAGCTTGAATGAACTACTCTGACCCTTCTGTGCGGGGGCAATCACGCCAAAGCAAGTACTATACAGTCTATTCTAGATTTGCAAGTAAATATCTTACACCTCCACTTGTATCTACTGGCCCACTCTCGAGCTTGCCTCTGCTACCTTCATTTTCAAGGTGATATTCTTCCAAGCATTACAATGGAAGATCTCATGAGCAAAAATCACGGGTTCAGATAAAGAAGCAAGAAAATAAACCTATCTCGGTAACTTTTCTTCAAGCGTACGTTGTCATCACAGCCTCATTACAAGACTCGGCGTGCAAGTCGCATTCCAAGGATACAGCCTGTATAACTTTTCAGCTTCCTTTATACAGTTGTCAACCGTATCTTTTCCAGTGTCAATTATTTTGAGGAAAACTTAGTCGTGTCGACCGACTGAATTTTCAGTCAGCCTATTTTTTTGTCAACAGTATAGAGAGGAAATTTTGTCCAAACTCGTGTACCTTCTGTGACATCCAGACAACATGGCAAAAACAATCCTAGGGGTACGAAACATGCTACACAGATGCTACCCGGGTATGATGGCCTAAAGTTACAGGTTAGGTAAAGATTTAAATACTTCTTTCAGGTTCTTCACACTTTCAAAAGTTATACGGTTTTCAATTTTTTTCCTTTCTTCTTTTCTTTTTATCCATCTTCGTATTGGATTATCAAAAATATATATTTCACGCAGACTAAAAAACATTGTCTCTTCTTTTTAAAGCAGTTTATTGGTGAAATAGAAAGTGACTTCACATATTTAGTCTACTCCATTTTATGTTCATACCGTATGGTAGTCGTTTGTTTGCAGGATTGTTTTGGCGCCAAAATTAGAACAGAAAGAGAAAAGAAAAACAAAACAAACAAAATGATATGACGCAGGTTTTGAAGCGATTCACGCGATTACCGCAAGCAAATCTATTTATTTTATTTGTCTTACAGAGCATGACACTGTTTTTTTTTGTGTGTTTTTTTACTGTGGTGTAACTGCACCAGCCTATCCCGAAATCGACTGAAACGTTGTTACTTATGGAAATAAACTTGTGCAGACGGCCAAACTCCTTAACAAGAACTTCGTTCACTGTTTGACTCGGGACACGCGATAATTTTCGGGCAGCAGACTCTTTGGACTTCCTCCATTGTATCATAGAACTGCAAACCAGAAACCTCAGATCCGTTGGAAGGAACAAAGCAATAAATATATTGAACTTAGGGCTAAATGAAAGATTATTCTAATTTTCCCTGACTGACATCAAATCCGGACCTTGCTAGCTTGGCAAGCTAAAGTCTCTACGGTCAGCTTTAGACAAGGTGTAGCGCCAAAGAGAGGCGTAAGCCGAAGTATCTGGAGCATGATATCAAGTTCGGCGTTCCCAAATCGTCACCTCAAGCAAATTACACCGCGCCTTCTTTGTTCAGAACGGAAATTTGATCGAAGGTCGCTCTTATAGGTTACTTAATATATATACAGAACCCGAAGAGCGTATCAAAAGCCATCGTAAGTTACTAACGGAGCCTGAAAAGATTACCGTCTCAAAAAGAAAAGATCATAGACCTCATGGGTTAACTGAAAGAACATTTGCCCTGTTAGTAAAGACAAATGCATTGTATGGAACGCTTCCATTAAAAACAAGTCATCGTTAATGAAAAAGTCCCCGCTCGATCAAACTGTTATCCTTTTGAGAACCGCGAACAATCCGCCTCTTGATTGTAGATTGTAACGATTATGAACACATACACATATACAATACTTTCAGATTGACCGTTTACACTTGCATGTTCATCACACATGTTTTCTTCTAAGTATACACAGACTTTGTTGATGAGCCAGACATTAAAGGGCCATTATTTGTAACTTTTGACCATTTTTTACCTCGGAAAATTCCATGTTGGAGGCTCATATTTGTTGCAAAATGTTGTTTTACGAAGAAAACAAACATGATTAGTGATGTTAGAGCCACATAAAACTGCTAATTTTTGTTCAAACGTGTTGCCCTTCCGAGCTCGTTTGTTTGCATCTGGCATGCTCAGCGTGCTGGGGAGAACGCAGATATGTACAAGTTCACGTTTATTGCGGGATCAAAACAACATTACTTCATAGATTGCCAGACATCTGGCTACGCAAGGTGCTCGGACAATGGACTACGACGTAAGTACCGGGCATAAGTAATGAATATTTATTTGAAATTGCTGTAAATGGCTCGCGCAGGTGCAGAAGAATGCCTACGTTGCAATCCGCGTGTCAACAGAGTTGTATTTCTGTCCGGACAAATATTGAAATTTTCGTTGTAAAATCACATGTTACTTAGTTGTAGGGCACGTAATGTTTCCGAATAATATGCGATTCTCTGTATTTGATAGGCTATTCAACATGAGCCAGTGATCATTTCAATCAAAACTAACGGAAAAATCGCCAGAAGATACAGCTAATGGAACTTTAACGTTGCCGACTCATTTGATCATTGTGTATGAGTGTTCAATTTGTATGTGTGTGTGTGCAGGCAATTGCCTTTCTGTTTACATGAAAGAGGTCATAAACTGGCACCCTGTGTTCTGGAAATAAGTGATCAGTCTCTGCCAAGACCATATAAAACCTGCTTTGTTTTTCTTGCAAATAAGAGATACCTCTTCCCTAAGACCCCAGAGACTTTCAAGTTTTTCTTACCAGTGATTAAATGAGTCGGCAACTTTAATGTCTGGCTTATTAACACATTCTGTGTGTACTTTAGAAGAAAATGTGTGTGATGAACATGCAAGCGTAAACGGTCAACCTGAAAGACCTGTATTTTGGGTTGTATACATTTGCAGACTTCCAATGTTATAACAGAAACGTTTTATATTATTAGCCCTTCGAGTGCTGTAATTGTTCCCACTAAAATTTTACTGCAACATTTTTACCAATTTTTATGAATTTTCTGTATTATTTTTCATAATTTTGGACCAAATGGACATCAAATTTCATTGGCTACAGTTTGTTATCAAAATTTTGACAAAAGTCTGAAAAAAGTGACTGGAGTATATTTTCTAAAGGTGACAAAAGTTGACTTCGCTGAAAAGGTTAATAAATAGTCTATGTTTTGAGTCGGATAAAACTTGAAATATCATTTACTTTGCAAACCAGCATGTATAATTAGCTTTTTTCGTAAACAAAATTGGACAGTGGAAAATTTTGGCGGCACTGACAGAGAATGTCGACATTTTTGCTTGGCCGTTGTGTAAGCCCAATAATTGGTTCTAGTCACAATTTTCCATCATCTTATCTGGCCCGCACTCTCAAAGTTATAATCACAAAAGCTGACATAAATGGATAAAAAACCTCACTAAGCATCAGTAAGATTCAAATGTCAAACCTTCACTGGTCAGACAAACAGTTCAGGGATTTCAAATGCCAACCCCTACCATAGGGGAAAGTTTACATGTCCGTCCCCTAGGGATAGGGCGGGGGTGTCTTGGTCTCAGCACAGGTTTCTTGTTGCTATTGTTTTTTCACTTAAATAAGTCGGACTTATTGCCAATAAACCTCTATACCACCAACCTTGGGTGTCTTACCTTAGCACTAGTTTTGTAAAGTTATGCTGCGTTTTATCACTATGCTGCACCTATTATCTGGTGCGTTTGATTGCCCAATGCGCCAAAGCAACAATCTGTGGACGCTGTCACCAGATTATCACTGGATTAACTTTGACAAAGTTAACAACGAAAGTGTTCAATTAGACGGGAGAAAAAAAGAAGACACAACACATTGGGTATTATTTTCTAGGGCAAGAATCATCCAAGACTAACAGTTACAACGTAGTTTTTCAACAGCCTTTCCCGACTCGTTAAAGCCCCATTAGCTGCGAATTTTATGCATTATTTTCATGATTTTATTTTCAAACCAAAGTTGGTTCGTGTAAATGTGCTGACTGAAGGACATTTATAGAAGTATCACTGCTCGCTGATTTGGACCATGCCTACACGTTTTAAAAGGCTGAATAATAAACGGATGCCGCACCCATAAAATGGCGCCCTCTAGGAAAAGTACAACAATGCAGTTATTTCCTGCACAGACACATCGTGATCATTCAACAGAAAAAGCATGATGCTATTTACTCGAATGGATGACACACGATGGCCAACATTTTGTTGTCGTAAACTTTATTTTCTCTGTCATGTTTAGTTTTAGAAAATGGCGGGAAATCTAAAATGATTGTAAAACGTTTAAATTTATATGCCACTTTCGACACTTATAGCAGTTTTATACACATTTTCAGTCTTTAATCGGGTCATATTCAAAGAAAACTCTTGGAAAACAGATTATTTTGAGATCGGTTTATTACATATTCGCAGCCATTGGGACTTTAAGGCTTGCTTGGTTGTGATAAAAGGGGACTCAGCATTTTGTCTCGGTCATCTGTTTTTGAGCATAATTCCACAAAAGACAGACAATCTCGTGTATTCCGCTGTCTTACAGTGAATATAGCGGTGATTTGAAGACTACGTTGAGTTGTCAGATAGATGTAATAAATATATACAGATAGAAAAGCACAGGTGGCTCACAGTGACTTCGTGTCTTGCTCGAGGGGATCTGATAAATGTTTCCCGTATTGTGAAGAAAACTACGCCGTCCCTTTATGATGCCGTGGGGCTGTTTAATTATTACCGATTATAACTGCATTGCCTTGGCAAAACGTTAATCCTTTCCTCATTCAGTACCGTACAACTCAACAGACTTCGGTAGCGTCTTTGTAGCCGAACGTGATGTCTTTAGAATAACCATTTCGTCATTGGAATTACCTTCTTTTCTTACGGAAGATTATTAGCATACTAAATTTGGCTTGCTCACGATATCGGGCGGAGACAGGACACTAATCCTCACTTCCTCCGTCGTAATTCGATAGAGTAATGAATTATGCAGCTATCTCCCTATTTACTGCGGCCATACTCACGGAAAGACACCTGTTAAGTCGACTGGGACGTTCGGTTAACTTCCCCGGTGTCTTTGTTGCTCTCCAAAAAGGTGTGGCAAAGACGTATGAAAGTTGAGAAGGTTTTTATATTTCAGGTAAATTTCACTAATGCAGCTTTAGATGTAAATCAGTCTTTTTTTCGTGTTCGTTGAACGGTGCTCCCTCTAAGCTTATCCATCAATCACACACTACCTTTATGATCTAAAGTCTCATCGTAGATGATTACATCCTAATTTACTAAAACTCTGCAAAATTCTTCACCCTTCTTGAAGGCACTTCTGATCCATCTGACAAGTCGGACATTGGCTGTCACCATGTGCAAAACTGTAGCGTTCCCTTCTTATCTTAAGGTCGAATGAGTCTCAGGGACACTTATTCGGATTCTGTAACTTTTACAATTCTCGTCTGATTTACCATTTGTGGGGGTTCATTTTAAAGCTCTTGGTGTAAGAAAACTTTTCACTAGCTTAGTTTTTCGAAAATTGAAAGTTTTATTTTTCTATATTAAGTTAACACAGGGACTGCGGCCATTTTGACCCCCCGGGTTTTCTATTCTTGATTTTGAAAGAGAATGGTTGAAATATTCATTGAATAAAATTTGAGCAAATGTTTAAAAATAAACAGTCTGAAAGAATTTGAAAATACAGAGAATACTCTAAGAATAAAAATATATGGACACAAATGTGTTAAAAGCAGTCTAAGGCAAAATATATAGACGGAAATCACTACAAATGGTAAGAGTCCTGGGGATAAAAGCAAATTTTCTTATATTTAACCTTAACATTGGGCTTGAAATAAAGACGGAGCCCCAAGGCGCCTTAGTGGCGCATAAAATGGCAAATGATATAAGAATTAGGGACAAGAAAATCTCCAAATCTCCCTGCAATTCAGTTTAGAGAAGTTAGATCCAAAACTTTCCGCAGATGCGAGTGAGAAGGGAGATTAAAATGCAGTACTGTTTAGTACCCAAAAAAACTTCAAAATTCATGCATGCATGTATGCATGCATGCAAGCATACATACATGCATCCATACATCTATCCATTTGCGCTTATTCATTCACACTCATTCGTCCATTCTTTCGTTCATTCATTCATACATTAGTCTCATCCATCGTTTCATCACATCCAGTGTGTATTCGTCTGTGAATCCATCTTTAGTTAGCCCTACAGTATTAGAAGTAACTGTTCTGTCAAACAATGCAGAGTAGGATGAGGCAATAGTGAATATTGTTTCAAATGCCAAGTTAGTCAAGAATATGCCTTAAAATTCAGTAGATTTTCGATTGGATTTGAACTCACAAATACGGTACCAGTCACCTAGCGAAGACTTCACAGTCAAAACCGCTCGGCTAAATCCAAATTGTTTAAAAGAGTGGTTCAGTAACCGAGCTACAGTAAGTTGTTACAATTTTTTCTGACTGCGACCCTTCCATACGCTGTAGAGTTCATGAAGCACTCGCACTCGCATCACGCATCACACACAAAGTTATTCGGAGCAATGAATACATCTCTTTACTGGGATAAAAAAAAAGAAATGTAATACGATCGAATTGAAAACCGACAAAGATAACGATTTATTTCTCGTATAAGCAAAATTGATATGATACAGATTAAATGACTCATCGCACCAAAAGCGAGGGCAAGAACAGCTCGTATAGCAATTTGTATTGGCATTGCGTAATGGAATCGAATAAGCAGTTGTTACTGGAAGAAACTCGATAGAGTATATATCTATAATATCACATGAATATGTTTTTGTTAAATCCTACTGATTTTCCAGCTGCATGACAGAAGAAATATTAAAGGAAAAAGGACAATTATGTTGGCTATAAAATTTGTGA